>NW_014579741.1:3740-8625 GCF_000485595.1 Priapulus caudatus
ATTATATACATAGCATACAATACATATCATACACTACATACATTGACCATAAACATACATAATAACATACATACATACAACCATACATACATAACCATACAACATACATACAAATACATACATACATACATACATACATACAGTACATACATACCATACATACATACATACATACATACAATACATACATACATAACATACATACCAATACATACATACATATCATACATGACATACATACATACATACATAACATACATACATACATACATACATACATACATACATAGCATACATACATACATACATACCATACAGTACACACATACAATACATTACATACATAGCATAATAACAATACATACACTACATACATACATACATATCATACAACATACCATACATAGCATACATACAATACATACATTACATACATACATACATACATACAGACATCATACATACATACATACCATACATACATGACATACATACATACATACATACATACAATACATACAGTACACAACATACATAACATACAATACAACATACAATACATACATACATACCAACATACATACATAGCATACATACATTACATACATAGCATGACTATACATACATACATACATACATACAATACATACATACATACATACATACATACATACATACATAACATACATCACATACATACATTAACATAACATACATTACATACATAGCATACTATTACATACATACATACATAAACATATCAATACATACGATACATAGCATACATACAATACATAGCATACATACAGACATACAGTACATACATACATACATACATACATACATACATACATACAATACTACATACATAGCATACATACACTACATACATACATACCATACATACACTACAATACATACATACATACATACATACATAATAACATACATACAACATACATACATACATACATACAACATACATACAATCATACATAACATACATACATACATACAGTCCATACATACATACATACATACATACATACATACATACATGACATACATACATACATACCATACAGTACAGTAGCATACAATACATACATACAATACATACATACATACATACAGTACAATACATACATACATACATACATACATGACATGACATACATACATTACATACAGTACATACATAGCATATATATACTATATATATATATATATATATATATAATATAAACAGTTATATATGTATATGTATAACTGTTTGTATCTAGAGCGGTGGGCTTGACTCGCACAGCCACGTACATTGTACATCCTCGCTCCATCATCGAATCAGCAGGAGGCAGCAGCAGCCGATCACTGATAGACGCGACCAATTACCGCATCATCGTCTCAGTTTCGAATTAAGCTTGCCTCTCGTGGCGAAAGGGTTAACGAATGCCGCCAGCCGTCCGCCGCTAACTCTATTCGACAGCCAAGATATATCGAGCTTGTGAGAAAAGACCGGTACCAGTCTAGTACGTGAGTTACAATTTCGCCGGCGGACGTCTGACCCGGCCGCGCTATATACGAGTCGATGGCTGCTTGCTTTCTCGCGAGATGAATTTCTTACCGGCGTGACCGGCGCTAGTAGTTGCTAGTAGGCTATAGAGTAGTTGCTAGTATAGTAGAGCTAGCGGCGGCGGCGTCGGCTAGAGGTGACATACGGCGACTACGGTGTCGTCAGAGGGTGACGGACCAGCCAGCCAGCCAGCCACACGAGGAGAGCAACGACGTGGGGGTGACTCGCGCGCATGCGCGCACTCGCGCCATATATGGGTCATCCGGGCAGTCGTCGATCGAAAGCTAACCCTACTGACCTGGTAACTGACGCAGCAGGCGCCGTCACGGACACGGTATAGCTGCCCCGGCCGACCGCGCCGAGAAGATGAAGAAGAAGGAGGAGAAGAAAAGAAAAAAAAGAAAAAAGAAGAAGAAGAAGAAGAAGAAGAAGAAGAAGAAGAAGAAGAAGAAGAAGAAGAAAGGGGAAGAAGCTGAACAACAACAGCAAGGCGGAGAATACAAAGAACGATGAGGATGAAGAGGAGGAGGAAGAAGAACAGGAACAAGAAGAAGAGTAGAAGGAAAAGAAGAAGCTGCGAGCATTTTGCACAGCTAGCTGACGTATTACCCGCTTCCTCGAAGCTGTGCGTGACGGCCATAGATTTCTTACAATGCACTATATGTATATATATATATATATATATAAATTTAATCAAGAGTCCATAATAGATCATTTTATATTATGGACTCTTGTGATAAATATTTGTTTATTTATTTATACACGTGACGTCACCGAGCGATCGGAGTACCGCGGTGCGTAACCGACGCTGACCGGCCGACGCTGACGGCGTGTGACCAGCGGTTGACCAGTCTCGCACCTAGAGTCCGAGAGCGCTCGCAGCCAGGTGGGAAAATGAAGACCCGCCCCACCAACATCCACCCACCTCACGCCATCTGCTTGTTCCTTCACCTTCCCAAACTACTCAGGCTGCCCGCCCCCATGAGCGACACCCAGCGCGGACCTCGAAGCGTTGCACTCTGCGACATCGCCGCAAGGTGTCTGATTTTAACGAGGGCTAGCATTTTCTTTCGAAACGCTTTTTCTCTCTCGAGTGCTTTTTCGCCGCGTTCAACAAAGCGGCATGGAGCGCCCGGCGGGCATTTTAGCCGCGCTGTTTCGCGTTACGGGGATCGCCCGTCTCTCTCTCTCTCTCTCTCTCTCTTCTTCTCTCTCTATCTCTCTCATTTCCTCTCTATCTCTCTCTCTCTCTCTTCATCTCGTCGTCTCTTCTCTGCCCTCTCACCATCTCTATCCTTTGTCTATTCTCCCTCTACCTACTACGCGTACGTGCGCGTGGCTAAGCGTGCGAGTGTCCTGTGTCGTTTGGTACATGAGCTGTGCATGCGAGAGTGCGCTGTTGGCGTGCATGTGTAATGCGTGTGGTGCGTAGCATTAGTAATGCGTGTGTGCGTGCATGTGTATGTCGTGTGGCGCAATGTATGTATTGTGCGTAGGTGTATGTGAGCGTGCGTGCATGTGATGTGTGTGGTGGTTGCATGTATGTGTGTGTGGGTGTGTGTGTGTGTGGTGTATGGTGTCTGTGTGTGTGTGTGGGTTGTGTGTGTGTGTGGTCGTGGGTCCGAGTGTTCCTACACGGGATAATGACACGATAAGTTATCCCACCGCAACCTCATTTTCTAAGTGCGCACGAACCGAAAATGAGGCCGCGAAAACACACGCCGTTGCATACGCTCATCGTCACGTACACATAAAGCGAGAGAGGCGACACGCGGGGTAGCTAGTCTATTCATCAGGCTGTATTCAATCCAACGCGACGTGTTCCAGGTTTGTCATGGCCGTAAGCGCGTACACCTGACACATGAGCTTGAAAGGTGAGATGCAGCGAGGGATAAACAGGGGCAGAGTGCCAAAGGTGGAGGAGATCGAGAGAGCGCGGCGCTGGGAGAGAGACGGAGGTGGGCGAAGAACGGCTAGACTCGTGGAAAGAGGTCGGAGAGAAAGGAAGAAATGTAGGTTAGAAAAGAGAGGCCGAGAGGGAGACTAGCGACGAAAGAGAGAGGGAGAAGAGAAAGGGAGTGGTTGAGAGGGAGACATTCGAGTGAGAGAGGGGACAGAGTAAGAAAGAGACGGGAAGAGAGAAGATAAAGACAGAGTAAATGAGGAGAAAGGGTGAGAGAGAGAAAAGCGCGTTGAAAGAAGAGAGAAACGTGAATCGAGAGAGAGAGCAGTCCGCCAGCCGCCGTGGAGAGCAAACGGTAACGCGAACGAATTCTGCAGCAGCAGCAGTCAGCCAAGCGCACAGCACAGCGCAGGCAGTAGGCAGCCAGCAGCAGCAGCAGCAGCAGCAAGCAGCAGCAGCAGGCAGCAGGCAGCAGTGAGCCCAGTATTGAGGTTTATTTGCAAACTACGCCCTCTAAATCCAACCGCCGCGAATACAAACAGCTACGTTCCGCACTGTCGCGAAATAAAGGAAACTGTTCCTATATCGGATTGGACCCGGAACGACAAAAGGACGGGTGAAGATAATAGTGCCAGTAGGGACTCACTACGAAGTACTTCGCGACTGCTAACAGTGGGTGCGCGCGACAGCGAGTTTGGAAGTGAATCAAGGAACGTGAAATAGCGCCCACAGCTAGCGTACAACAAACGGTCCGGGAGAGAAAGAGACTGAGAGAAAGAGAGAGAGAAGAGAGGGGTAGAGAAGGAGAGAGCGGGTAGAGAAAGGAGAGAGCGAGAGAGTAAAGAGAAGTAGATCGAGAGCGAGAGAGAGAGAGAGAGAAAGCGAGCGCGAGAGAGAGAGCGAGAAGAAGATGAGAGCGACGAAGAGAGAGCTGAGAAGCGAGAGCGACGCGAGTGAGAGAGAGATGAGAGAGAGAAGAGAGTAAGCGAGCAGCGAAGCAGCGAGAGAGAGCGATGAGCGAGAGGGAGCGAGAGAAGGTGGCGGCCAATTCCCGGCGGTGAGATTTAGGAGAGGGGACCCCCTCGGTGACCCGATACAACAAACACAAGCGCAGATGGATGTTCGCTGTCCGCAGCAGAGCGCGCTCACTCAAGTTTTATATATCATCGCTCATCAATGCATGCATCTCATCACGTAACTACACTCCTTTGGTTTGGCTACTACTATTCCATCTCAGCTATATTACAATGCTGTAAATTCTTACTGCTAATACTATGTAGTGCAATGTTTGAACATCCGCAGACGACTCAGTGGTAACTGCATACAGTAACACTATGATAAATAGTGATGATATAGCACTGTAATATAATGCTGAAACGCTTACGTATAGTGCCGACGTAATGCCTAAATGT
>NW_014579741.1:15480-18046 GCF_000485595.1 Priapulus caudatus
GTATCTACGGCGTATCTACGGCGTATCTACGGCGTATCTACGGCGTATATACGGCGTATCTACGGCGTATCTACGGCGTATCTACGGCGTATCTACGGCGTATGCACCGCAACCACGACGTCGCTTCTACGACCGCCTATGTAAGACGCCGCACCGGTGCATGTGACGTCATCACAATGGCGGATCACAATCGCTGGAACGCAGACGACATGTGTTTCGAGTCGATTTGACTCGATTCCCTTTTAACTCTTTACCCCCCACCTCGTTCTTCCCCGGGCGACGCGTGCACAGGAGTGCCGACAGCTGTGGTTTATTACGGGCGGGCGGCTGCGAACGTGTCGTCTGCTAGTTGTAAAGCGGACAGGCACGCGGTTAGCTCGGGTCGGGTGGACAGGTAATGGAGACGGGACAATGGAGTGGGAGTAAGACGATGGTGCAGGCACTCCGACACTGGCCGTGGCCGTGGTGGTATTTCACATACTGGCGGACGGATTAACTGCACACAAACGTGTCTTAGTGGCGGAATAAAGGCGGTTCAATATACTGCGTCAGTACGGATAGTAATACTCTCTGAATACTGCTGGTGCCGTGTGTTCACCGCGCTTATACGCGCTTTCGAAAGTCGACGAGGTGGTAACGTATGCACTACTGCGATCACAAGCACTTGGAGCGTTTCAATAAAATATAATGCTAAATAAATACGAAATCTATTTACTATCAAAGTCTTAATGTTTTTATACTCTCGTTCACCTATTATTGCCGACAATTTCCTGTAAATGCCGTCCAAATGCTCATCTACAACAAACACTGCCTGCCGCCATTGCTGCCGCTGCACACTGACACATAAATATATAGCTATAAAAACATTAAGACTTTAGTAGTAAATAGATTTCGTATTACTTTAGCATTATATTTTATTGAAACGCTCTAAGTGCCTGTGCCTGCGATGTTTTATCTTGCGCACGTATAGCTCTGGGCTTGACATCTATTGATAGGTAATGCAGGAGAGTGGCAGGAATTATATCGGAATCAGCCTGGATACGTGGAATATGAAGGGAGCAGAAAAATGGAGATGGAGTTATGGAGAGGGGTAAGAGAAAGTGGGGGAAGGTTAAGGCGCAGAGGGTAGGCAAATTCAGGAGAGTGTATGGAGGGGGGGGGTCGATCAGGTGATAATTGTTAGGCGGGGTATAATGAAGGATGGATGGGTAGATAGATGGGTGCGGTATGAGTGTATATGAGAGCGGTAGAAGGGCCCCTGGATTCACACAGTGCCGTCTCGACACTTTGTTATAATTAACAGCAGGTGGGTGACGCCAATAAAAGTAATTGCCAGCTTCAGTCGCCCGGGGGGTGACAGCAGTAATGGTGATTGCGGTTTGACTCGTCGTTCTGCGACACACCCGGGTCGGGCGGGCGACAAATCTGTCTCGTCCGCGCTCGCTGGGTGAGAGGTCACGTGATAAACGCCACGGTCGCGGAGAAGTGGGGGGGGGTGGGTAACCCCGAAACGCCGTCGCTGTGCGAGTTACGGATCTTCGCGCGCTGGTGCTGTCACAAATTAGCTGCGGTCGCCGAGCGAAATGAAAAAAACAATAGATGTTGACGATTTCGATTATCGATCGACTGATTTCGCAACATCGGCTCTCGCGTGATCGATTGCATTCTAACGGGATGGTGCGCATGCGCGGCGACCTCGTGCGCATTTGTTGGCCAAATCTCACGCGAGAGTTATTTGTCAACAAATAGGGTCAGACGCGCGATAGGAGGTCGCGTGGGTGACGCATGTCCGAGAGCGCGAGAGATGACATGTAGGTGGCGCGCGGGTCACCGCCGTGCAGCGCAGACGCCCTCGTGATGCAGCTAAGGTGAATTTCATTTCCATTTATGTGAACATTCTCACGCGAAATGTGCGAAAACGTACCGGATTTCGTAGTTTCAAGTGTAAGGTGATAGCGTGGGGGTAAACTCGTGCAATTTCATTCAAAGACGTTTCCTCAAGCGTAGGAATTCTGCTCGATTAAACTTCGACGCGCTTCAGGGCGGTGAAATACTACTCTGCTATGTTACAATAGACCGCGCTTTAAGCGCGAAAGTACCTGCTCGAATTTAACGCGTTTTGAGCTTCTAAACTTGATTTCGAACACGAAAGCAGACGTCCACCTCTTCCCCCACCCCCCCGTACGCACATATCGCCTGGTCGCGTTAGCAGCTAAACACCGGATAGCGACTATAGTTACACTGACGCTCCGAACCGTACGAAACTGTCCCTAGGTAAACATCGCGTGTATTTCATCGACCGCCCGGTAAGTGGGCGCGTCCGCCTCAAATCACTCAAAAGACCGACTTAAAGGTGGCGAATCCGAATCGCGGTCGTCGAACAAATGAGACCCACCTCCCCCCACCACCACCACCACCACCTCCCGCCTCGCTTCTCTTACCTCCCACTACTCGGTGCCGCCCCCAATACGACCCCAGCGCGACCTCAAACGTGCGCCTCTCGACTTCGGCGCAAGTTGATTTTAACGAGGGCTACATTTTCTTTCGAAACGCTTTTTCTCTCTCG
>NW_014579741.1:18071-23837 GCF_000485595.1 Priapulus caudatus
ATCTCACCTGTGTGTATCTCACCTGTGCGTATCTCACCTGTGCGTATCTCACCTGAGCGTATCTCAGCTGTGCGTATCTCATGCACCTGTGTGTATCTCCGCTGCCCGTATATCGCCTGTGCGTATCTCACCTGTCCGTATCTCACCTGTCCGTATCTCACCTGTCCGTATCTCACCTGTCCGTATCTCACCTGTGCGTATCTCACCTGTCCGTATCTCACCTGTCCGTATCTCACCTGTCCGTATCTCACCTGTGTCGACCACTGCTCAGGACGAGCGGCCGTATGCCAGCTAGCGCTTTGTGTCCACCCGCGTGCCTGTGTCAATAGTCCGGCATGCAAGCCATTGTAAAAACAACAGCGAACTACAGGCCGCACGAGATCGCCACGTCAGCTGGGCACCTTTGGACGTATATTGGGTCAGGCGAAAGCGTCTTAAGAAATATTTGCCTCACAACAGTCATCAACGTTTTATCAGCGTGTTGAGAAAGATTTTCTCCCCGAAAAATAATCGATGTTCCGCCGTATTATCTCCGCTTTCCTTCTTACGCGCATATACGCTCGCCCTTACGCACGCACACACGCACACAAGCACGTACACAGGCACGCATACCCACACAGATACAGGCTTGCAAATCGTAGCATATGTTCTATTGGCCCCAGGCAGTTTCGAGAAAAGAGAGATAAAGAAAGAGAGGGCGTGAAAGAGAGAGGGAGAGAAAGAAAAAAAGAAAGAGCGCACAACAAAGAGAGAGAGAGAGAGGGGGACGGAGGAGAGCGCGCGCGAGAGCGAAAAAGAGAAAGCGAGAGAGAGAGAAGGCACGATTCCGGTCTCTTAAACGATTTCGGTTGACTGAACGAACACAACACCGAGCGCATGATTGCATCTGCAAGTGAACGAATGGAGCATTGGGTGAATGATCGAATGAAGCAATGCACCAGTGAAGTAATAAACAACCCAACGAAAGAAAACGAACGAGCAAACGAATGAAAAAAAATGGTCACCCTAAGCAAGTGTATGAACGAACGAAAAGACGAATGAACTGATAAACATGTAAAAGAACGAATGAATGGACAAAACACGTGCGAATGCGCGAATGAACCCACTTTGCTAAACTGTCCCGATGGAGCCATCAGCCGCTGTAGGGGGTGTATGGGTGATTTCCGCGTGCTTCTGACACACAACAAACACACATACACGTAAACACACACACACACACACACACACACACACACACACACACACACACACACACACACACACACACACACACACACACCCTGGCCGGTGAACGGCCTCTCTAATAAGTTCACGCCGTTGGTAATTCGGTTTGTTCACAGAAGCAAGCGTCGAAAAATAATGCGGCATATAGCTGAGCACACATATCACACCGTTGGGCCGATAACACCAATATAATGACATAATCATATAATGAGGCGAGAGAGGGAGGGGGAGGGGAAAGCACGCATTTTTTCCTTCACCCGCATTTTTTCCCGTCCGATCATCCACACGAACTTTGACGTGCTTTACTGTATATAGTGCTGTTCCCGTTTCGTGACGTGGGGATTACACCAGGAGTAGATGATAGATAGTCTCTGATTATATGAACACAGCTAGAGTCGACCGATGTAATATTTCTTCTTCTGCGGGCGCGGCGAGAAGGGGAGAGGGTAGCTGCTGGTTTTAGAGAGGGAAAAGGGGAAAGAGTGAAACGGGCAGAGGGAGAGTAGGGGGCAGATAGAGAGCGAGATAGAGGGGAAGCGAGAGAGAGAGAGAGCCAGAGAAAGAAATAGAGAGGGAGGGAAAGAAGGGGATAGAGGCAGAGAAAGCGATAAAGAAGTGAGCGAGGGAAGATGAGAAAGGGGAGAGAAGGAGAGAGGGGCATGCTCGAGGAAACTATAACGCGTGTGTCGTGCGCATGCGCGCGCTCGACGTAACTTGTTCGCTCATCTCGCGCGAGAATCGCTGGATAAAAAAACAACAGCACGTCGCTCGTCGTCAGTGAAACAAGAACAAAAAAGACAATAAGAAAATTCCTCCACACACAATGTAAAAACCAAAACAAAAAACTTCAGGTTACACAAGGTATTACGCGTGCAAATCAACCAATGAGCGCTGGGATAGGTCAAATAATTATCAGTTGGTATGAATATGGTCACCTATGGGAAATGATTTTGCAGCGTAATACCGTAAGAAGGAGAGAACAACACTTGTTGGTGATTCTTCGTGCGGTATGCCGCGGTGCGGGGAACAGGATATCGGCTGTAAATATGTAAGGGGGAATTATTGCAGGCGAGATAAACGTGCGAGAGCGATCAAGCTGTAAATACCTGACGCTTTCGCATGCAGCGTGACAAACAGCTGAGAGGTGCGATATGCATGCAGGTAGGCACCATTATAGGTCTAGATGGGACATGTCCCGATTAGACTCCACAGAGTTTCCTCTCTCTGTCTTTCTCTCTCCCACAGCAACAAGTATGTCGAGACGTCGGAGTCGATGGTCGCAATTAAACACTCCACTCTCGTTCTTCTCCGTAAGACTTGCCTATCCCTACCCTATATCCACCGCACAAGCTCTCTTTATTACTCTATCACTTTGACGCGTGTATGTTCGTGTCCAGCAAACCTGACGCAGGCCTCGATTGGCAGGGCGTATGTATAAGTCCGTACACGCCGGTGATGAGATGGTCTCTCGGTGAGTTCCGATCACGGCGCGGTGTAGGAAGAAATTGATCGTCTGCTTAGCGTTGCTGCTGTCTGTCTCCCTGACGACGTCGCTAGGCTGCTACTGATGCTCGCTATACCTTCTCCGGCGATTCGTGTTGCAATACGGCGTGGTGGTCGTATGCGCGCGTTGGGAGCTTGTAGCGGGTGCGTTGTGACACACGAGATTCAGCACGCGCTGTTCTGCAACTTCGAACTCCCGTCTGCCTGTGCTCCCGTCTACCTGCCTGTGCTCCTGCGTGTATGTACGCACCTGTATGTCTACGCTCCCGTAATACCGTATTCCTCGAGCTGATATATTTTCGCGCTTCTGTCCGATCTGTGTTCAGGTGATCTTCTGCTCCTTCCAGTTCTCTGCGCGCTCCCGTATTCTATCAGGCGCATACGTTCTCTCCCGTGTACGCTCTCTCACTGCTATGTCTCGCAGCCGCGCAGTCGTCTCTCTGCTAGCGTCTGCTCAGTGTGGCAGCGTCTGCGTGTAGCTCTCGCCTGCACGCACAATGACCGTGTTTACAGATGGGCCGAATCCACCTGGTGCGGTGCACTTCAGTCGACAATACCACAAGCGCTAATGACAACAAGCGAGCGAGCGCGCAAGAGAGAGCGAGAGAGCGAGCCCGTCAGCGTGCGTGCTTGCGAGTGCAGCCGAGAACGTATGGCACCATAGCTGTATCGTAAGCAGTTACCCCGCTGCGTTATTGTCCCTCCTTGCTGCTACTGCTGCTGCTGCTGCTGCTGCTGCTGCTGTTGAGGCTGCTGCCGTGACTGCTTGCTTACTTACGGCGTCCGTCCGCCGTGCCGTGTACCTCCATGCGTGCGTGCGTGCGTGCGTGCGTTGTTGCACGCTTGGACGCGCTCGCAGCGCTGCCCTACTCCGCTACGTGTGGGTTAGCGAGGCATAAGGTATAGGGGCAACCAGTGGAGCAGGTGCGAGGCGGGAGCGACCCACTAACCCCGGGAGAGGAGGGGGAGGAGGGTTGGTGCGGGAAGCGGGCAACGTGGTCACGGGAGGTAGCCGTGAGAGAAGGAAGAGACGGGATGAGTAGGAGGAGTGATGATTGGAAGGGTGGAGGAATGAGAGGGTGCACGGGGACGTAACGATGGGAACGGTCCCCGCGAAGAGGAGGGAGGGAGGGTCGATCGAGAGAGGAGGAAAGGTGGGCAGGGCGGCGGGATTCAAAGGCGATCCAGACAGGAAATAAGGAATAAGGAATAAAAGGAATAAGGATTTGTTATAGCGTGCATTGGTTTTTAAAATCAAATGCATACCGCCATAATAGTATATCTATGGTGTAGCTAGTAACAATACTATCAGGAGTGAATCATAGAGATATTATTCACTATTATTCACTATTATTCACTATTATTCACTATTATTCACTATTATTCACTATTATTCACTATTATTCACTCCTGATATCATCAAGAGCTAATAATACCTAGGTATTATTCACTCCTGATATCATGTATAGGAGTAGTGTTGATTAGGTTCTATTTCTATTCTATATAGGTAGTGTTCATATATTGTTTATTTACTCCTGGCAATACCGTATCCCGCACGCTGGCGGATCCGGTATGGCGGATTGAGTGAGGAAAGGGTGCATGTCTCACCAGGGCCACGACGCCGTTCATGAATAAATACAGAAAACGAGTGAAAACGACGTCATTTACGAGAAACGAAGTCTCCATTTTTAACGAAGTCTACTCATAGATAAACGGAGGAAACATTTACATTTACTTATGATTGCTTGACTATCACCTACTACCTATTATCACTATTATTCACTTGTTATCAAGAGCTAATAATACCTGTAGTATAGGTATTATCAAGAGCTAGGTATTATTAGCTCTTGGTATTATTAGGTATTATTATAGCTCTTGTTGTTATGCCTATCACGCACTATCGCTTTCCCATATATTGTTTCACAAATTTAGTGCCGCGATTAGGGACCAGTAT
This sequence comes from Priapulus caudatus, assembly GCF_000485595.1. NCBI lineage: Eukaryota > Metazoa > Priapulida > Priapulimorpha > Priapulimorphida > Priapulidae > Priapulus > Priapulus caudatus. The sequence goes on from NW_014579741.1 coordinate 22,753, forward strand.
TCCCTGTATTCCAACACTACTCAAATTCGCGGGTAGACGCTCAGTGGAGGCTACGGCGTACACCCCCTAGTGTGTGTGTGTGTGTGTGTGTGTGTGTGTGTGTGTGTGTGTGTGTGTGTGTACGCCTGGTTGGTACGACATTGATCTATGCCAGCGACAGCTGCTGCGATGCGATCACTGAGGAGTTCAATGAACCATGCAACTTCTACTAGCCGGCTCCATAAATAATATATCGCTCATTTTACGTGTCAATGAATGGATTCGAGTCATTTTTGTGTATGGTATGGTATATGTATGGTATTTTTGCCCCGCGACACGTCTAATGACGGCAAACCAGTTAGAATTGAGTGCGCGCTACAGAGCGTCTTTTTATTGTCAGGACGATTATGATAGCGCCGCGCGTGATGTGTCGTTAATCCGGGAAAAGTGAGAGTGTGTTCCGCAGTGGTGGCTGCGATGGTTGATATATGTGTGTGTGTGTGTGTGTATAGAGAGTTTCGTATCAATCATCGTAAACACGTTTAACGGGCAGCGCGGCGAGGTGCCAAAGCAGTCATGCTGCTGGTATTAGGTAGAGTTGGGAATCTCTGTAATAGCTGCGTTTGCACGTTTGCTTGCGCCGTGTGGTTACGAACGAGCAGGCAGTCGTGATATTGAAAGGGGCGTTTATATACGCGCGCACGCACAAATGCACGCTCGCGCGCACAAACACACAAATTTACGCTCGTGCGAACACGCGCATATAGTTATGCACGCACGCACGCACGCATGCGTGCACGCTCGGTTGCGCACACGGCACCACCCATGTCAGGTACACACACAAAATTCGACACGTACGTTCCCTCCCATGCTCGCGTGCGCGTGCGGGGCACACACACGCACACACGCACGCACGCACGCACGCACACACACGCACGCACGCACGCACACACACGCACGCGCGCACGCACGAACGCACACACGCACGCACGCACGCACACACACACACACTCACGCGGGTCACGCACATGCCTTCGAGTGCTCGTTGATGCACAAACCATTATACAATCAAATTATTCATAACGCGAACAATTCTGCATAACAAT
>NW_014579741.1:24829-26705 GCF_000485595.1 Priapulus caudatus
TTAAGCAATTGGCCGATCAAAAAAATTAGATCGCGGCAAAGTAGCTGTACCGACCGCGCCTCGAGTGGCAAGGTTTACATACGATCGTTGTTACATACGATTCGGCTAAACATGTGCAAATAGGGTTTTGTATTTACACTAGGTTACTACTAACATTATATTAGAGCACCCGTAAAATAGAGAACAGAAGTATTACAGCGCGCAGCCCTCGTAAATGCACGCACGCACATGCACGCACGCTCGCGCATGCACGCACGCCGGCCTCTCGCGTCTCTCTTTTAGAAAAATCTGCATGCAGAGTGCGACACGTCCTGACCGCGTTCTAAGAAGTTCATCGCGTGACGTCATCGCGCCTTCGCGGACGAATTCTCGCACGCGGTTGCGTGTGTGACGACCCTTATTCGACTAAGATTCCATCAGATGATAACAGAGTATGGGTCAATATATTATATTCATTACAATAGATTTACTTATGTTACCCCGAAAGTTACTCGAGATTCTATACCGAAAGCACCACCAGCAAAAAATCCTAAAATCACGAAGGCATCTACGACGGCGGGTATAACTATAACAGAAAAAAGAGGCGGCCATCAGCGACGTCGGCGTCGGCGGAGGCGTCGGCGCCGCACGCACGACGACAATGGTCGGTGCCGACAACAATGCCCGCCATAGATGCGTCCGGCAGACGATTTTTGCTGTTTTTGGCGGAGGATATTGTTCGAACGGTGCTGTTGTACGATTGCTCGTTTCTGTGTTCGAATGTACGCGCACGTGTTCAGTGTATGCACGCGCGCGCGAATTCAGATATAATGTGAGTAGTACACGAGATGCTGGGTGCGGCGACGCCTCGTCACGTCGTACATGATTAACGTTGTCTCCCCATCTCTATATCTGTCTCTCTCTCTCTTCTATATATAGTCTGTCTCTCTCTCATCTGTTCTCTCTCTCTTTGCTTTCTTTCTTTCTTTCTTTCTCTCTCTTCTCTCTCTTCTCTCTCTCTCGCTCTTCTCTCTCTTTCTCTCGCAGTGCGGCTCTCTCTCTCTTTCTCTTTTCTCTTTTTTCTCCCCCTCTGTGTGTGTGTGGGTGCGTGTGTGGCGTGCGCTGTGCTGTGTGCGGCGCCACACGTGCGTGTCCCACTCACTCCATCTCTCCCTCTCGTGTTCGCTTCGCTCTCTCTCTCTCATCCGCCTGCCTGTCTCTCCGTTCTGTTCAATCTGTCCGATACTAATGAATAAACTATATAAATACAATATTTACAATATATCATATATACATATTATAATATACTATATATATATACTATAGTATATATCCATCTGTGATTTTCAGTAAACGCATTACCGTCGCCTTCTCGTTCGCCGATTTCCGCTCGTCTGGGAAATAGCTATGAACGTGAGGTAGTTTCCTCGAAAACCACGTTGTTCTAGCTTGTTTGCTAAATCAGGGGCTGGTCGTCAGTAGCGGTCAGCTTCAACTTACTAGACCCCCTCCCCTATCACACTGCAACTTTCAAGCACCTTACTCTCTACTCGCTCTCTCTCGCTCTCTCTCTCTCTGCTCTCTCTCTCTCTCCTCTCTCTCTCAAGTCGTCATAATTGGCAAAACATCGCGGATTTTTGTATATCTTCGTCTCTTGTTCCTTTTACTATCGCACACTTCCAGTCCCACTCCCTCTCGTTTTATATCTCTCTCTCTCTCTCTCTCACTCTCTCCTCTCTATCTAATCTATCTATCTTTCTCTGGGCCTCACTCTATCTAATCTCGCTTCCTCTTTAGATCCTCTCTATGATCCTTCACGTGTCTATCTTGTCTCCTCACCTTCTCTATTTTCTGAATAACCGCTGTGGGATGTGTGTGTGTGGTGTGCTGTTGTGTG
>NW_014579742.1:846-2014 GCF_000485595.1 Priapulus caudatus
CGTTCGCTTGTTTTTCGTCGACGGACGCCGATTGTGAGACGTTTTCTTCTTTTTCGTCGACGGACGCCGATTGTGATGTGTTCGCTTGTTTTTGTCGCTGATGGTTGCTGTTAATGGCAGACGTTCGCTTGTTCACATTGATGAATATTGACATCGGAGTAAGCTGGGGGTTTTTTGTAATTTTGTCTAACTTGGGATGTTCTGATGTTTTCATTTCTACCCATGCGGATAATGTGCACCAGAAATTTTTGCCGCGCGATTATTTTTACATGCTTTTGATGTTTTACTCACAGACTCGTGAGTTTTTTTAAAGTCTGTGATTTTTCTTACACATGTTTTCTGTCATGTTTTATGTTCAACAGTTTAAGTAACATTCGTTTAGCTTGTTTTTTTTTTTCAACGAAACACCTCATTCTCCTAACCAGAATTAATGTACAGACTGGCGACACAGTATCCCGTTGAATAAATTTTAAATTTCAGACTTTACGGAAAGGATCCTCAGAACAAGAGAAAGCCGAATTCCTGAATGAAGCTCTTCTCATGAGGTAACGCATTCAATATCATCAATCAATATCATCAATATCAATCAATCAATCAATATAATCAATCAACATCATCAATATCAATCAATCAATCAATATCATCAATCAACATCATCATTCAATCATCAATCAATATCAACATCAATATCATCAAATAATGAGATGCAATCAATATTATCAATATCATCAAACGCATTCAATATATCCCGTTTTTCACCTTTCTATGCAGCATTCCATTCATCACGTGTGTGCATGCAGGCACTCATGTACATACACACACGCACGCGCACACACACACACGCACGCATGCAGGCACACACGCACTGATCATGATGTTTGCATGCTCACACACAACACATCTGTCATGTATGTGTGTGTGTGTGTGTGTGTGTGTGTGTGTGTGTGTGTGTGTGTGCGTACGTGCGCGTGTGTGCGTGTGTGTGAGTGTGTGTGTGTGCCTGATACAATGTATATAATATTATCACGTATATACCAGAAACGTACATTCCCTCCCAGTAAGGAAAGTACCAGTAAGGAAAATAAAACAAATTTATCAGTAAGGAAATTACCAGTAAGGAATTCCCAGTAACGAATTTACCAGTAAGGAAAATAAAGAAACGTTTGAA
>NW_014579742.1:2024-3580 GCF_000485595.1 Priapulus caudatus
TTCGCTCCCTCGCCTTGGCCCCCCCTGTTTCCAATTGCTGGCTACGCCACTGAGCGCCCCCTATGTGACGAGTTGAAATAACTAGTTTGTTTTACTACAGTTGTGTATGCTGTGCTGCGTTAACCAGGTCAGATTTGTAACGTATAGTATATCTCGTGTAGCGCTAATAAGGAGATCCTGTCTCAGGGTGTCGAGTGCTGAAATTTTTCGTATGCAGAATCTGTCATAATTAAGCCTGCGTTTATCACGCTGTAGCCGATGTGCCTGACGCACCAGCGCCCCCTAGTGTCCACCCGCTGGGCAGCGGCCTGTTCACTGTCGACTGGAATTCGCCCGATGACAACGGAGCATCCATCCATCTCTACGAGCTGCAGATGTGGTGAGTTGCTATGGCAACAGCAGCGATCATGACAATAAGCTGTGATGTCATTACTGCTCGGAATTAAGAGAGTTCGTGATGAAGAGGTTTTCCCAGGAATTCATGCCACGGCAAATATTTCCATTCCTGCTCAAATTTTTTTGATTGCATTACTAGAACAGGCCGAAAAAACAGGAGACCTACGAAACTACGTAAAAACTGAGACGAGAACCCAAAACTCGCACTAAAAACATTAACAGCAACATTAATTTTCGTTTGCGAATCGCGGCAGGCAAAAAAATCGTGATTAGTTTCGAAAAAATAGTCGTTTTCTGTCCCATCCCCCAGTAAATAGCAACTTCACTTTCTTGCTATTCACCTGTTAAGGCCTGACGCACGCGTGTGGAAAATGGCGCAGCAAGTTCCACAGCGTGTGTGCGGCGGGCTTAAGGTAAAGAAGTGATAATCAACATTGCATTATGTACTCACAGCGGTCTCTCTCTATCTCTCTCTATCTCGTTATTAGGGAGGAGGATGGCGACAAGAGGGAGTGGGAGCTAGTGTACAATGATAGCCTGCCTTACTGGCCCGGCGGTGAGATGCAACAGGGATTCCAATACTGCTTCCGCGTGCGCGCCACCAACGCTAAGGGCACGGGCAACTGGAGCAAGGCCAGCACTCCATTCCTTTACCCGGGTGAGCGAGTATTATTATTATTATTATTATTATTAAATCTTTATTGCAGGTAATTCAGATACAACAATGTAATCATACAAACACATGTACTGACAACAGTTTTTTTATGGAGAAAAAATCTGATTAATGCAATAGTGTTGAGTAGTTAAAATGATAAAATTTCTGAGTGATACAGTACAATCGACTGCTATGCAACACGAAAAAAAATATATACAAAAAAGATAAATAAAAAAGGTATAGTATGGTATTGTATAGTATAGTAGTGGTGGCCCGGTGGCACTCTCCCGTTGATTGTACGTATTTGTGGGCACGTGTGTGTGCGTGTGTGTGCATGAGCGAGCGCATGTTTTTGCGCGCGTGTGTGTGTGTATCCGTGAGCGTATGCACGAGTGTGTGTCTGTGAGAGAGAGAGAGAGAGAGAGAGAGAGAGAGAGTTCAAGTAACTTAAGAAGTAAACACTCATTTAAAGGTATCACATCCTCTCTTTCTCCTCCTCTCTCTC
>NW_014579742.1:5035-10863 GCF_000485595.1 Priapulus caudatus
TCTCTCTCTCTCTCTCTCTCTCTCTCTCTCTCTCTCTCTTTCTGCTCTCACTCTCTATCTCCCCTCTATGTCTGCTCGTGCAGGGAGATCCCTTCTGACACGGACCTTGCGAGCATGCCTAAGATCGCACGCGAACAGATGACTCTCACTAACTTCCTGGGCAGCGGTGCGTTTGGCGAGGTCTTCGAGGGAACGGCGCGCAACCTCGGACCGGCGGCTCCTGACGTCATGAAGGTCGCCATCAAGGTAAGGCGTTCACTTGTTTTTCGTCGACGGACGCCGATTGTTAGACGTTCGCTGTTTTTCGTCGACGGACGCCGATTGTGATGTGTTCGCTTGTTTTTTCGTCGACGGACGCCGATTGTGAGACTTTTTCTTCTTTTTCCGTCGACGACGCCGCTTTGTGATGTGATGTCGCTTGTTTTTTTGTCGGCTGATGGTTGCTGTTAATGGCAGACGTTCACTTTGTTCCACATTGATGATATTGACAGTCGAGTAAGCTGGGTTTTTTGAGTAAATTTTGTCTGACTTGGCGATGTTCTGATGTTTCATTTTCGTACGCACTCGCGGATAATGTGCCCCCAGAAATTTTTGCCGGCGCGATTAATTTTTACATGTTTGATGTTTACTCACAGACTCGTGATTTTTTTTTAAAGTCTGTGATTTTTCTTACCACATGCTTTCTGTCATGTTTTATGTTCGAACAGTTTTGAAGTAACCATTCGTATTAGCTTGTTTTTATTTTTTCAACGAACACCTCATTCTCCTAACAATTAATGTACAGACTGGCCGACAGCAGTAATCCCGTTGATTAAATGTTTAAATTTCGAGCCTTTCCGGAAGAGGATCTCAGAAGCAACGAGAAAGGCGAATTACCTGAATGAAGGCTCTTTCATGAAGGTATACGGCATTCCATATCATCAATCAATATTGATCATATCATCCAATCAATCAATATATCAATCAACCTCATCAATCATGAATCGAATCATCATATCATCAATCAACATCATCATTCAATCATCATCAACTATCAGCACCATACAATATATCAAATAATGAGATGCAATCAATAGTTATCAATAATATCAAACGCATTCATATATCCGGCGTTTTCCACGCTTTCTTGTAGCTATTCCATTCATGCACCGGTGTGTGCATGCAGGGGCACTCATGTACTAACAGCACGCACGGCAAGGTACACACGGCCACACACGGCGCCGCACGCATGGGCAGGACAGACACGGCACGTGATCATGCATGTTTGGCATGCTCACACCAAGCACATTCTGTCATGTACTTGTGTGTGTGGTGTGTGTTGGTGTGTGTGTTGTGTGTGGGCGTGCGTGCGTGCGTGTGCATTCGTGCGTGCGCGCGCGTGTAGTGTGCTGTGTGTGGTGTGATATACACGTACATTGTATCAAGTCTTTTAAAAACGCAGTTGTGTTTTTGGTAAGTCAATCATTACTGTATAATTCACGTATATACAGAATACGTACATTCCTCCCAGTAAGAAGTAGGCGGGCGGGCCGGGCCGGCCGGCGCGCCCGCGGCCAGTTAAGGAAAATAAACAAAATTTATCAGTAAGGAAATTCAGTAAGGGACATTACCAGTAAGCCGAATTCCAGTAGGCGAATTTACGCAATAAGGAGAAATCACCAGAAAACGTTTGAAAGCTTTCCAGGCGTTGTAGTTTTCGTTAAACCTGAGTGATGTGCCACGTGTATCTTCACATACTTAAGGCAAGCGAGCACATACTTCGTCTGCTGCGCGTCTGATTCGACAGGATCATAACGTCATCTTCTGGACTGATGAGGAGAACCGCTGTCATACGGCGCGTGGAGAGACGCCACACAGGTAGCGTGCGTGATGCTGAGGGGAGGAGGGGCAAAAGTCATATAGTTAGTCTATAGTATACTGAACTTAAGTATACCTCATATAGTAGCTCATATAGTATACTAACTTAAGTATAGTCATATAAGTATACTAACTTAAGTATAGTCATTAGGTAGATCATATACGTGTTCCTAACTAAGTATCATCGTCGCATATCGTAGAGTCCATATCAGTGTACTAATCTTAAGTGTAGTTCATATAAGTAGTCATAATAGTGGTACTGAAACTTAAGTATAGTCTATAGTAGTCATATAGTGTCTTGAACGTTAAGTATATTCATATAGTAGTCATATAGTGTAGCTGAAACTTAAGGTATAGTCATATAGTAGTGACATATAGTTACGAACTTAAGGTTAGTCATATAAGCTGTCATATAGTGTACTAACTTACAGTATAGTCCATATAGTAGTCATTAGGTATACTAACTTAAGTATATCATTATAGTAGTCCATAATAATGTAACTAACTTAATATACGGTCATATATAGTCATATAGTGTAGCTAAGCTTAAGTATGTCATATAGTATTCATATATAGTAATCTAACTTAAGTATAGTCAATAGTAGTGCATAGTAGTGCTAACTTAAGTGTAGTCAGTATAGTAACTGAACTTAGTATAGTCATGATAGTAGTCATATAGTGTACTAAACTTAATATAGTCATCGATATTAGTCATAATAGTTGTACTAAACTTAAGTAGGTCATATAGTAGTCCATATAGTGTATTAACTTAAAGTATAGTCATATAGTAGTCATATAGTGTAGTAACTAAGTATCACGTCATATAGTATAATATACGTAGTTTAACGTTAAGCTATGAGTCATGATAGTAATGCATATAGTGTCACTAAACTGTAAATGATATTATATAGTAGTCATCATAGTGTACTAACTTAAGCTATAGTCATATAGTAGTCATATAGTTACTAGCTTGAAGTATAGTCTATTAGATAGTGGCATATGAGTATATCTAACTTAAGTATCAGTCATATTGACGGTCGTTTATAGGTGTACTAGCTTTAAGTATAGTCATATAGTAGCATATAGTGTACGTAACCTTAAGTATATTCCATATTAGTAGATAGCTCATAGGGCATATATAGTCATGATAGTAGTCATGATAGGTATACAGTAACTTAAGTAGTAGTCAGTCTAGTAATGTCATAGTATAGTTGTCATATTAGCTAGGCGACGTTAGATAATGCTGGTAATTCGATCATGTGCGTAATTTATAGGTATTTCTACATTTTATTATGTCATTATATTATTTTCATTAATATTATAATTCTTAGGTTCACAAGTCTAAGATGTGTATAAAGGATCTCGTTCACATATGTGTCGACGTCGCCAAGGGTTGCAAGTATCTCGAAGAGATGCACTTCGTTCACAGGTATTCAGATTCTTTATTTAGCACATAACTTAGTTAACAATACAGCGGGTGTATGATAGTTATATAACATGAGAGTATGAATAAAAAGAATAGTTCAAACTTACTAACAAATGAGTGCTGTGAGGGTCAAAGTAGCACTAGGCTTTTGAGTCGACCCCACATAAAGGCATGCGAAATGTATCGATCATGCACTCAAGCGATTGATAAAAGTGAATAGAACTACCGTTAATGGTCGATCATTGAGAAAATTAGTGACAGTTTTTGTGTGACGGCCACATTTATAGAGCTACTAATGTTTTGATGGTGATCGTTGTGCATTGGCAGTGAGGAAGCATTAAAGCCAATACAACCCCATCTATGTGTAATTTTCCGTAAAATCATCTAATCAATATTTTGCAATAAAATAACAAAAATAAAAATAATAATATTTTGCGTGTAATAATCGTACTTTGTTTTGAGAAAAGTGAGCAATTTTCGTTACCTTGTTAGCGCCATCTATTGACTAGTATTGTAAGTTTGTAACACAATCCACTTTCAGAGATCTCGCTGCGAGAAACTGTCTCGTCTCTACCAAGGACCCGGCCACCCGCGTCGTCAAGATAGGCGACTTTGGCCTCGCCAGAGACATCTACAGGTGGGAAAAACAATTAACTGTAACGAGTTGGTAATTAAGCGCACTCGAATCTGGAGATCTCCGTAGATTACTATATAGTGACAAAACGAGCGAGATTCTTTCTCGAAGTATTTCTGATTGACTTGTGAAAGGTTGGGTATTAAGGAGAATTACAGAGTTAAAGAACCCTTATGTAAAAAAACATTCAGTGCACGTAGTTGTTCTCTGCCCAAGTAGGTTAGCTTTTCTCACTTTAATAGTAAAAATTATCCCATTATCATAATTATTCCATAATCTCTATATAGATATAGATACTAATATAGATATAAATGTAAATGGAGATACAGATACCGATACCGATACAGATACAGATACCGATACCGATACAGATACCGATACAGATACAGATACCGATACAGATACCGATACCGATACAGATACCGATACAGATACAGATACCGATACCGATACCGATACAGATACAGATACCAATACCAATACAGATACCAATACAGATACAGATACCGATACCAATACAGTCTCAGTCACAAATGTTGACATAGGTATGGATATGGATACAGATAGAGCTCTGTCCCTGAATGCGTACACAGGGCCGTAGCTGGCAGGAGGACAGGGGCACAGCTGCCCCCCGCCAAGAAAAGAACCCAGTAAAGAATAATGGGACCTTAAGATTAGAAAATACTCGCTTGACCGTTTGGGGAGTTTTAAGTATGTAACCTACCTGAAATGGCTGGAAATGGCATTTCAGAGCTTCTATATTTCACAATTTCCTGGGGGGGGGCATGCCCCCAGACCCCCCTAGAAGCAAGCGCCTCCGGCGCTCGTTCATCTTGCCCCCCCCCCAATACAGTAATTTTTGGCTACGGCCCTGGTACATATAGATATGCAGGGGTAGAAATTAACTTGTGAACAAGAGAGTCCAACGGACTCCCTGCCCTCAAAAAGAGAGAGTCCGCAACAAAATGAGGTAGCCCGCAATCTGAAGTTCAAAACTAAAGATATTAACAATAGCGTGTGCTTATTTTGAAGATTCATGCGGTTGCACGTCTGTCAAATTTTCTTTGGATATTTGCTGCAAAATACGGTAATTCCGCGAGGCCGTTCTCTGGAACAAACTTGTTAGTATGGCAGAATGTTCAGGGAGTCACACGGACTCCTGCAGATGTTAATTTAGGGAGTCCGGCAGTAAATCAGGGAGCATTTGACTCCGGACTCCCGTTAATTTCGCACCCTGATACAGGGGCGGACTGGCCCCTCGGGCAAATCGGGCAATGCCCGAGGGCCCAAAGGGCCAAGGGGCGCCATGAACCTAGAAAAAAAAAATTATTGAGAATTTTCAATTTTTCAGTTTTTCTTCATCGGTCGGTCTGAAAAATATTGTGCCCAAAATCCGAGAACTTTTTCAAATCCATAGGGGGTGAGGGTTCCACCAAGATTTCCACCTTTCTGATATTGCAGGCCTTTTGAGTTTCACAAAGTCCGGACCCCCGACTGCGGTCAGTGGACCGGGGCCCAATCACAGGTATTGCTCGAGGGCCCACAAGGTGCCAGTCCGCCCCTGCCCTGATATGTGTTCGTGATATACGTTGCGATAACCGTGCGCACGCGGTGGGTTGCGGTGCATCTTGCAGGAACGACTACTACCGTAAGGAAGGCGAGGGCTTGCTACCCGTTCGCTGGATGTCGCCGGAGTCTCTCGTCGACGGCGTCTTCACCAACCAATCGGACATGTGGTGAGTGAGTGACAGGTGCTGGCCCCGCCTCCCGCAGACATGTCGTGAGTGAGTGACAGGTGCTGGCCCTGCCTCCCACAGACATGTGGTGAGTGAGTGACAGGTGCAGGAGCTGGCCCCCACAGACACGTGGTGAGTGAGTGACATGCGATGGCCCCGCCTCCACAGACATGTG
>NW_014579742.1:12171-12530 GCF_000485595.1 Priapulus caudatus
GTAGTTGTCATACCGAATAATACAGAATAATTCGTAGTTGTCATACCGAATAATAGAGAATAATTCATGTTCGCAGGGCGTTCGGCGTGTTGCTCTGGGAGGTGATGACGCTCGGTCAGCAGCCCTACCCCGCGCGCAACAATCTGGAGGTGCTCAACTTCGTGAGGGGCGGAGGCAAGCTGGACCCGCCGCAGAACTGCCCCGACGAAATGTAGGTGGCGCTCCGCTTCTTACCTCTCCGTGGAGAAATTCGCGGTTGCTACCGACGTGATGCTATAGTCGGTGGTCACCGGCCGTTACGCGTTATACGGCGTTATATCATTACATATGTTATTATTATTATTATTATTATTATTATT
>NW_014579742.1:18471-29749 GCF_000485595.1 Priapulus caudatus
TGGCGCTTCATACGCTAAATAATCTTAATAGCGTACCACGCACACGCATTCTGACCGAGGTATCTCCATAACTGGCATAAAATTAACAGTAGCAAATAAGAACTTATTAATCAGGCTGGCGGAGCTTGCGCAGCGATGCAGTATAGAGCGGCGACGTCACGGGTCGTTACTGCGCTATGCGCCAAGAAAGAACTGACAAAGTAGGCCCACATGACAGTTAGCTCCGTTAGTCTGTGGTAGGCCTACGACTGCCGACTGCCTACGACAATGCAATGCGCCGCCGAATTATTTCCCTAGAGGGCGTGAGTGTTATGAGTTGACTAATGCTTGACACTGCGACAAATCGTTAACACGTTCAGTACGATATCGGGTAAATAAAACGTACAGTTTTCGTCTATAACTAGCCTTAAATATACGTAAATATAATAGACTTAATAATACGTCGAATATACACGTGTACATGATTACGTTGTAGTACATAGGGCTTACATACTACATCTGAAAGAAAGTGTTACCAAAAAGTACACGATTACGCTTGTACAGTGCTATGATACATGCTACAATATAGAATAACTATTAGATATAGATTATAACTATAGACTCTGGCTACGGTTCCTGCTCTCTGATATCGTTGACCAGCGTAATAGAGCTGTTTTGACGCACCCGCCATGTTGCAGGCTGCTAAGAATCGTAGACTGGTATTCTGTTTTTTTTAATACGTAAGTAATAGAACGTAAATAGAAAAGCTGTCTGCAGTCTACAACTGGTCTCGTATGGTCACTTGTAACTTTAGGTCTCATTGTTACAAGTGACCATACAAAGCTCTTTTATACAATAATTACAATGATCTCAACAATAATCGTGTAATTACAATAATTAATTACAATACCCTTATCGCTGCTAATGCACTGACATGTCTGTCTAGGCGGCAAAGTCTGTCTGACTGGCGTTGGTAGCGAACGTGTGATCCTTGCTGGCTATGGGACCGGTAAACGCACAGTCCTGCTGGATTATGCATGGCATATGTCAGTGTCATAGACTGTGCATATAGCACATGTTTATTGATCACTATTATGTGTTCGGAGCGACGGTGAAAGCTTGGCGTTTGCCTTGTAGCGAATTTTATATGTGATACATTTCTGTTGCAGTTAGACCTGAAGTGGCTGAGTGTGAGGGTGTGTATTTGTGTGTTTGTGTGTGTGTGTGTGTGTGTGTGTGTGTGTGTGTGTGTGTGTGTGTGTGTGTGTGTGTGTGTGTGTGTGTGTGTGTGCGCCCGCGCGCGCTCCTATCGCCGCTAGCACCAGTCCCCTGATAGTTCACGTGAATAGTACATTCGCACGCGCGTGTATTTTACAATAGTGTTTTATTGCTAATTTGAGATCGTCAGAGCGACGGAACTCGATGAAGCCGTCGCTATTGTATAACGTGTATTAATACGTACTTTAGGTATAAGTTAATATACTAGGCAATAATTTTAATTGACACGTATAATAGAGCGTGTAGTACATAGCGACTCATTTTAAAACCATCATCAGGCGTCAGATCGCCAGGCGGCAGTATTGAGCTTTGAATATTTGATTACGCGTTACGTAAATGAGTTGCTGGAAAGCCGTGATCCCTGCCCGTGCCTACCGTGCCTGCGTGTATACGTGGCACATAGGGCGGTGCCTATCTCCGTTTCCGTAACCCGAGGTCACGCAGTTGCTTTCGCAGTAACTATATATATGTATATAAACATACATGTTATATAAATGTACGACTGGCTTTACAACCGGCTTCAGCGATGCCGAGTAAGAAAGACAAACAGACAGAGAGAGACAGCGAGAGATATATACAGCGACAGACAGAAAGAGAAAGCGAGAGAGAGAAATGGAGAGAGGGGGTGGGGGAGGGCAGTGTCACGCTGAGAGAAGAGACAGTGGGAGGGGATGGGGTCGTGTCACCGCAGTGGGAGGGAGAAGGTGAGGGGGAGGAGAAGGAGTAGTTATAACATGCAGGGTGGAAGGAGAGATGATGTTTTAGTTCACTGTCTATCCCTGCTATCCCTGATATCCCTGATATCCTTGCTATCCCTGATATCCCTGCTATCCCTGCTATCCCTGCTATCCCTGCTATTCTTGCTATCCCTGCTATCCCTGCTATCCCTGTTATCCCTGCTATCCCTGCTAACCCTGCTATCCTTGTTATCCCTGTTATGCTTGCTATCCTTGCTATTCCTGCTATATTTTTCTGCTATCCCTGCTATCCGTTCATCCTCTTCTATCTTTGCTATCCCTGCTATTTTTTTCTGCTATTCCTGCTATTTTTTCCTCCTATCCCTGCTATCCGTGCCTCCTCTTCTATTCTTGTTATCCCTGCTATTCCTGCTATCATATCCCTTGCTATGCTACCCAGTGTGCGTAGCTAGCGATTTCAGCGGGGGGGGGGGCCACTGGCGGGGGCCTTACATTCGTGGTGGGCACAATTGTATAACCTTTTCTTTGTATATACTGTCTCTAACGGCATTGTTCTTAATTCAATTTTTTTTATCAAGCATGAATTTTCAGTGGGGGGCACCTGGGGGGCACAGAAAATTTGTTGGGGGGCCCGTGACCCCCCCCCCGTAGGTACCCCCCTGTGCTTACCGTACCTGTCATCCATGTTGCTCAGCACTGCCCCTTCTCCCCCACCCCCCTATAGAGTTAAGCTCAAGCCAATGTTATGATTCGTGTTATGTCTGCAATCGTTATCAAACGTCACGCCCCTCGCCAGCACTAGGGAAAAAAACAGCGGGCCAGGAGCGCGAATGTCATCATATCGTGATATAGGTGTGAATGCGACAGACGTGAACATGTCACCGCTTACAGCCTCCAGTAGACTGCTCGTCGTTGCTGTCTTCGTGGCTGCTCTGACCTGGCATATGTCTCCTGGTGAGTATGCGTGCCCGACTTCTTCACCCCTCTTTAATTTGAAATTTAATTAAATTAAATTAATTTTAATTAAATGTTGTTTAATTGAGATAGTGTGTCGAGATGACGTAATCGAAAAAAGATTCTTGATTCGTGCGTAATGTGAAACGATGATTGAAACATCGTTGATCTGTCATAGTATAAATATTAAACAGGTTTGTCACTTCGATGGAACATATTTAGCGGGTTCTGCTGTTAAGGGAAACATTTATGCAAGTAATATAAACGCAATTGAGTATCATTAAAACCCGATTAAACAAATTAGATTACTTAAATGCTATTCTCTATATTATCATTGTTATTATTATATTGTTTCATGTGATTCCCCGCTAACTCTGTACATCATTGTTTCATGTGATTCCCCGCTAACTCTGCTTACCATTGTTTCATTGTGATTTCCCCGCTAACTCATGTAACATCATTGTTTTTATGTATTCCCTTGCTTAACTCTGTAACATCATTTTTATGTGATTCCCTTAGCTAACTCTGTACGTCATTGTTTTCATGTGATTCCCCTGCTAACTTTCTGTACATCATTGTTTTCATGTGATTCCCTGCTACTCTGTACATCATTGTTTTATGTGATCCCGCTAACTTGTACATTCATTGCTTTTATGTGAGATTCCCTGCTAACGTCTGTACGTCATTGTTTCATTGTGGATTCCCCTCGCTAACTCTGCTACATCATTGTTTTCATTATGATTCCCTGCTAACTCTAGCCTACATCATTGTTGTATGTGATTCCCTGCTAACTCTGGACGTCATTGTTTCATGTGATCCCAAATGCTAACTCTGTAACATCATTGTTTCAGGTATTCCCTGTAACTCTGCCTACTATTCATTGTTTATTGTGATTCCCTGCTAACTGCTGTACGTCATTGTTTTCATGTGATTCCCCTGCTAACTCTCGTACATCATTGTTTTTATTGATTCCCTGCTAACTTGCCCTACGTCATTGTTTCATGTGATTCCCCGCTAACTCTGTACATTATTGTTTCATGCTGATTCCTTGCTAACTTCGTACGTCATTGCTTTCATGTGATTCCCTGCTAACTATGTACCATCATTTGTTTATGTTGCATTCCCTGCATAACTCTGTACGTTCATTAGTTTCATGTGATTCCTCGCAAACTCTGTGTACGTCATTGTATTCATGTGATTCCCTGCTAACTTATGTACTGTATTGGTTTCATGTGATTCCCTTGCTAACTCTTGTACATCATTGTTTTTATGCTTGATTCCCTTGCTAACTCTGTACGTCATTGTTTCATGTGATTCCCCGCTAACTCTGTTACATCATTGTTTCATTGTGATTCCTGCTAACTCTGCTACGGTCATTGTTTCATGGTGATTCCCGCTAACTATGTACATCATTGTTTTTATGTGCATTCCTCTGCCTAACTCTGTACGTCATTGTTTCATGTGATCCCTCGCAAACTCTGTACATCACTGTTTCATGTGATCCCATGCTAACTCCTGTACGCTCATTGTTCATGTGGATTCCATGCTAACTCTGTACATCATTGGTTTTATGTGATTCCCTGCTACTCTGTTTACATCATTGTTTCATGTGATTCCCCGCTAACTCTTGTACGTCATTGTTTCCAGTGATCTATCCGCCTAACTCTTACGTCATTGTTTTCATGTGATTCCCCCGCTTAACTCTGCTACGTCATTGTTTCATGTGATTTCCCTGCTAATCTATACGTTCATGTTTCATGTGATTCCCGCTAACTCTGTAACGTCATTTTGTTTCATGTGATTCCCTGCATTAACTCTGCTACATCATTGTTTACATGTGATCCACTGCTAACTCTATACATCATTGGTTTTCATGTGATTCCCCTTGCCCTAACTCTGTACGTTCATTGTTTTTATGTGATTCCCCGCTAACTCTTGTACGTCATTTGTTTTATGTGATTCCCTGCTAACTCTGTACGTCATTGGTTTCATGTGATTCCCTGCTAACTCTCGTACATCATTGTTTCATGTGATCGCCGCCTAACTCTGTACATCAGTTGCTTTCATGTGATTGCCCGCTAAACTCTGTACGTCATTGTTTGATGTGATTCCCTGCTAACTCTAGCTACATCATTGTTTCATGATGATTACCCCGCCTAACTCTGTACATCATGTTTCATGTGATTCCTGCCTAACTCTGTACATGCATTGTTTCATGTGATTCCCGGAACTCTAGCTACATCATTGTTTTCATGTGATTCCCGCCCGTACTCTGTTACATCATTGTTTCATGGCCATTCCCGCTTAACTCTGTTACGTCATTTGTTCATGTGATTCCCCCTGCTAACTCTGTACGTCATTGTTTTCATGTGAGTTTCCGCCTAACTCTGTACGTCATGTTTCATGTGATCCCTGCTAACTCTGTACATCATTGTTTCATGTGATTCCCCGCTAACTCTGTACGTCAGGGTCTCACGTGATATTCCTTCTTTGTTGTTTCAGGTGCGGCCGCGACCCAGGAATACATGGGCTGCTTCGTTGCCGCCGTTTACTCAACTACTCCGATTACGAGAGACCTTACCTTCACAATTAACCGGTATTCGACCCTTGCCATATTGCGCGCATGAATAGCTCCTCCGTGGCATACTCTATTGCCGGTGTCGAGTTTTCAACAGAGCCCTTGTGCGTGTGCGGCATTACCTTTGGACGTTTCGGAAAGGAGGCAGACGAACGAATGCCAAAACCATTGCGGCAAGTACGACGCGCACACGAGATCGGGTGCGGAAAGGGCAACAGGAACGTCATCTACCGGTTAACCGAACGTAAGCTCGCAAATGATCATAGATTAAGAACTAGTTAGTTTATTGCGAAGAAGAAAGATAACTTATCAATATTTATTAATTTATTTAGTTTTGTTGCGTGGTTAGTTAGTTAGTTAATTATGTAATTATCTAGTTATTTAGTTTGTTTGTTTGTTAGTTAATTTGTTAGTTAGTTAATTAGTTAGTTTGCGTTAGTAAAATTAGTTAAATTATCGTGAAATATGCTTTATAGTTTAATATATAGTTAAATACTGTAGTAAGTAAGTAAGTTAGTTACGTTAGTTGAGTTAGTTAGTTAGTTATGTTAGTTATGTTAGTTAAGTTAGTTTTAGTTAATTTGTTTGTTGTTTGTTTGTTGTTTGCTTGTTGTTTTGATAAAGATTAGGTTGAGTTAATAATGATAGTTAGTTCGCCAACTACGTTGTTAGTTTATTTACTTCGTTGCATATATATATATATATATAATATATATTATATATATCACTTCGCGACAATTACCCCCGCGACAATTACCCCCCCGGACATCNAAAAAGAGAAAGTGAGAGAGAAAGAGAGAGAGAGCGAGAGAGAGCGAGAAAAAGAGAGAGAGAGAGAGAGAGAGAGAGAGAGAGAGAAAGCGAGGCGAAACAAAAAAATAGCGCGCAGAAAAGCCATATTTTCGAATAAAATCTCGTGCGTTACCCACTTTTATGACGCTTACCGTTATTGCGTGAGTATAGAGTAAAAAGTATTAAAAAACCTTCGTATTCACCCAAACATGCAAGTTTCGAAATAGTATCGATTACCGCTGCCTTTCTCTATAATCTCAGAGGAAACTTATAGCGCCAACTATCAGCCATATACTTTTACATATTTGACACAATCTTCTTAGTTGTCCTTTTGTTTGCACCGACAAATTACAAGTTGGCCCATTCTACAAATCTCGCCACAAGCTGTTATTTTGTTGTGTTACGATGTGTTCATATCCAATTTTCTATGCTGTAACTGCATAAAACCTTAGTGTTTTTCAAGTTGGTGTAATCAGTAACATATTCGCTGTGAAGTGACACTATATTTTGCTATATTTTTTCGCATTGCTCGTTTCTGAGCAAAAATCTTGTTGTTATCAATCACCAGGGTGTAATATCCGAGCAGAAACGGAGGTGCTGCCACCTGTCAGAATGTTGGGACAACTTTAGTAGGAATAAAGTTTTGCAAATGACAGACTTCTGTTTGTCTCTCTCTCTCTCTCTCTCTCTCTCTCTCTCTCTCTCTCTCTCTCTCTCTCTCTCTCTCTCTCTCTTTGTTCTCACTCACCCTAGGACAAATTTAGTAAAGTTGTTGGGCAGTGTACTGAACACTCATCAGTAACAAAAAGCATAAAAAGAGAAAAGAGAAGGTGGGAGCCAGACACACCAATGTTGCTTCGTCATTTCAGCCGATCGGCTGGTTTATCTGGGCTGCCGAGTCCTCGGCACGTCGACAAGCGGACACATTACTACTGACTCACTGACGCCGGCTCTTTGCACTACACACTGCACCGACCTCGGCTTCACATTCATAGGAATCGAAGACTTCTGCATGTGCGACAAGTCAAATGGAGAGTTTGGCGGGCCGCCAGATGTCGCCTGCAGTTCACCATGCGCTGGTGACGTCACCACCGTGTGCGATGATCTGAATTCCTACGCCATGTACAAAATCTCTAAAGGTAGGCCGTCTACACGTATTTATAATTACCTCCGCCAAGGAGGTTATGTTTTCGCCCCTGTTAGTTTGTTAGTTAGTTAGTTTGTTTGTTTGTTGGTTTGTTTGTTTGTCTGTCCACATGATATCTGAAAAGGTTACGAACGGATTTTGATGACATTTTTGGACGGTTGGTCCTTCGGCCACGCGGACAAATCGATTAGATTTTGGTGATGATCAAGATCCAGATCTGGATCCAGGATTTTTTTGTACCAGCAAGATGGGGGGACTGTTAAGCTGTGGCGGAGGTTTGCTATCTCCGATTTCTCTTATTAAAAATAAAGTATGCCCGAGTAAGCTGCTATTCTTTTGATGAAAATGATTATAATTAGAATCTATCACGACCAAATTTCTCTGACGTCGTCGCGTCATTGACTTCATTAATAATTTTAAGGGCAACAAGTAAATTAATTTTAATTGTAATTATTGGCGACTGACAATTAATTTTAAGGGCAACAAGTGATCCTATACGTAGACAGGACAAATATTTAGGTTTAGACACACATTTATACAAATATCTAATTCGCAATCATTAGTTCTGTCTACGATCGTACAGGGAATCGTACACACACATGTATCTTATATTCCACTTTTAATCAAAATAGTATTGATGTTATGCGACTAAAACTATGTTTATGGCACAATGTAATATCAGTTCACCCACCAGAGGGCGACGTACGCCGCCAGATAGCGTTGTGCGATCCTTATGGCGCTATATATCGAAACACATTTTTAACTCGTGTGGATGGCGCGTGCGTGCAACGTCTCGCGAGTTAACATGCAAGTTTTTACACTTCACATCTGTTCACTCCTTATCCTCCTGCGCGGCGCGTCCTTTCTCTTTACAGGCGGAACAACCCACCAGATGGCGTTCTACGACGTGGGTCTGCCAGTCGGAAATTCGTTGTACGTAACGACGACAGAAGTGTTAGCAGATCGCTCAATCATCTCCTGCGCCAGCCGCTGCGCCGACAATCCGGCTTGCTTCGGTATCGTATGGATCGAAGGCGAGGAGAATAACAACTGCCTACTAGTCTCTATTACTAAAGACATGTACTTTTACAAACTTCCCAGTGGTGGGCGCTACTACAGCGGCGTACGCTAAGCAATCGATGACTAGTCTCCTAAACGCTAAATCTTTCCCGTAGCTTTATGCACTTAACTTATTCCGTTAACCAATTCTGTTGATTATGCCGGTGATCGATCCGGTTTAACTTATTCTGTAACTCAATTCCGTGAGCAACGCAATCCGTGAAATTCATAAGCAAACCATTCAGTAAACATATTCCATAAGTCGGCTCGGTAAACAAAACATTATATGATCCATTCATATATCATTTTCGTATACCTCTTCCGTAAACATGTTTCGTACACCTAATCATCAATTTTATTTTGTAAATATATAGTGGTAGAAGTAATAATGTAAGCTTGTTACAGTAAACGTATTCAAGTAAGTATATTAAAGCAAACATGTTATTGAAAGCATCTCAAAGTAGACATATTATAGTAGGCATATTGAAGCAAGCGTGTTAAAAAAATCGTGTTAAAAATTGACGTATTACAGTTAGCGTATTAACGTTAGCGTATTAAAGTAAACGTGTTAAAGTAAAGCATATTAAAGTAGATGTGGTAATGTACGCCTATTAAAGTTAACATATTATAGTAATGCTGTTAATATAGACTGGTTAAAGTAGACGTATTAAGTGTTTCATATTAAAGTAACCGTGTTAAAGTAGACGTCTTAAGGTTGGCGTATTAAAGTTGGCGTATTAAAGTAAAGCCTATTAACGTAGATGTGGTAACGTACGCCTATTAAAGTTAGCATATTATAGTAACGCTGTTAATATAGACTGGTTAAAGTAGACGTATTAAATGTTGCATATTAAAGTAAGCGTGTTAAAGTAGACGTATTAAAGTTGGCGTATTAAAGTAAAGCATATTAAAGTAGATGTGGTAACGTACGCTTATTAAAGTTAGCAAATTATGGTAACGCTATTAATATAGACCGGTTAAAGTAGACGTATTAAATGCTACATATTAAAGTAAACGCGTTAAAGTAGACGTATTAAAATCGGTGTATTCAATTAAAGCGTATTAAAGTAAACCATATTAAAGTAGATGTGGGAACGCACGCCTATTAAAGTTAGCATATTATAGTAACGCTGTTAATATAGACTGGTTAAAGTAGACGCATTAAATGTTGCATATTAACGTAAGCGTGTTAAAGTAGACGTATTAAAGTTGGCGTGTTAATGTACAAAGCATATTAAAGTAGATGTGGTAACGTATGCCTATTAAAGTTAGCATATTATAGTAAAGCATATCTTACCCATATTTTACCGTATATTATACTTCTTCCGTAAACATAACGTGTCGTACACCTAATCATCAATTTTATTTTGTAAATATATAACGGTAGACGTAATAATGTAAGAGTGTTACAGTAAACGAATTCAAGTAAGCATATTAAAGCAAACGTGTTATTGAAAGCGTCTTAAAGTAGACATATTATAGTAAGCATATTGAATCAAGCGTGTTAAAGAAATCGTGTTAAAAATTGACGTATTACAGTTAGCGTATTAACGTTAGCGTATTAAAGTAAAGCGTATTAAAGTGAAGCATATTAAAGTAGATGTGGTAACGTACGCCTATTAAAGTTAGCATATTACAGTAACGCTGTTAATATAGACTGGTTAAAGTAGATGTATTATATGTTGCATATTAAAGTAAGCATGTTAAAGTAGACGTATAAAGGTTGGCTTAATAAAGTAAAGCATATTAAAGTAGATGTGGTAACGTACGCTTATTAAAGTAAGCATATTAAAGAAGATGTGGTAACGTATGCCTATTAAAGTAAGCATATTAAAGTACGCGTGTTCAAGTAAGCGTGTTAAAGTAGACGTATTAAATGTTGCATATTAAAGTAAGCGTGTTAAAGTAAGCGTATTAAAGTTGGCGTATTTTTAATGATTAGGTGTACGAAACATTATGTTTACGGAAGAAGTATAATATACGGTAAAATATGGGTAAAATATGCGTTACTATAAATATGCTAACTTTAATAGGCGTACGTTACCACATCTACTTTAATACGCTTTACTTTAATACGCCAACTTTAATACGTCTACTTTAACAAGCTTACTTTAATATGCAACATGTAATACGTCTACTTTAACCAGTCTATATTAACAGCGTTACTATAATATGCTAACTTTAATAGGCATACGTTACCACATCTACTTTAATATGCTTTACTTATATTTCGTAAATATATAACGGTAGACGTAATAATGTAAGCGTGTTACAGTAAACGAATTCAAGTAAGCATATTAAAGCAAACGTGTTATTGAAAGCGTCTTAAAGTAGACATATTATAGTAAGCATATTAAAGCAAGCGTGTTAAAGAAATCGTTTTAAAAATTGACGTATTACAGTTAGCGTATTGACGTTAGCGTATTAAAGTAAGCGTGTTAAAGTAAACGTATTAAAGTAAGCGTGTTAAAGTAAACGTATTAAAGTTAAGCATATTAAAGTAGATGTGGTAACGTACGCCTTTTAACGTTAGCATATTATAGTAACGCTGTTAATATAGACTGGTTAAAGTAGACGTATTAAATGTTGCAAATTAAAGTAAGCGTATTAACGTTAACGTATTAAAGTAAGCGTGTTAAAGTAAAGCATATTAAAGTAGATGTGGTAACGTACGCCTATTAAAGTTAGCATATTATAGTAACGGTGTTAATATAGACTGGTTAAACTAGACGTATTAAATATTGCATATTAAACTAAGCGTGTTAAAGTAGACGTATTAAAGTTGGCGTATTG
>NW_014579742.1:29759-30657 GCF_000485595.1 Priapulus caudatus
AATCACGAAAATCATCAAAAATCAACGCAATCAACGAGACACAATTCGATTTGAAACGGCGCGTGGCCTAATTGTGACATAGTTTTGGGAATTTGTGCCCTGGGCCATAGCATACACGCTATGCACCGCACGGTCATCATTGTAGAGCAGTTTAATAAATGGTAAAAGCCTCTGCGAAATCGACCACAGCCAACGTTTCCACGCAGAAATTACTATAAATAGTACTAAAATTATATGTAAAAATTGTTTATGGATGCAGATTTGTTCTCATATGTTGATCAAAATATTCAAACATGTCCGGCGGTGCTTACACATTTTGGTGACTTTGTTCTAACCCATTATGCAAAAGTACAGTTTTATGTCTATTTATTCGATTATATGAATCAGATATCGAACAAAACCTCTTTGTTGGGTTGGAGGGATGAGAGTACTATATGTAGCAGTCAAAACTAGGTGTAAATGTTTCCGATTTTTTGTGTTAGGTTGATCAAAGTATTCATGACAAACCCGCTCGCGGCGGTGTTTGTAAATTTCGGTGACTATTCTAGTGACGGTACAGACGTACTCTAGTATTTCAATATTATAAAGAGTTTATTTGCAAAACTGCCTATGTTCATTTTGGCGAAATGAGAGAAAATGACAAAAACAATTATTTGACAATCATATACATTGTTTTCAGCATATTCAGATATTTCAGCATTTATTGTGATCAGTGATATCCAATAGATGGGATCCAATTTGCTTAAACGTTTTTTCGATTTATTTAAGAATAATAATTTAAGTAAGTGTAATCGTAAAGAGTATCAGTAACAGATATTAAGGTCGTCGGACACAGATCAAAGCTAAAATATCAAGAAACGCATTTCAGTTCTTAAAACGACTAAAGACTAAACCAACG
>NW_014579742.1:32475-37475 GCF_000485595.1 Priapulus caudatus
GATTGTAACGTATTAAAGTAAGGGACGTGCGAGTAACGTTATTAAACGTTAGAGACGCCTGGACGTAACGTATAAAGTAAAGCGTGGTTAACGTAAAGTAGGACGTAACGTATTAAAGTAAAGGCTAGTTAACGTAGACGCGGCGACGTAAACGTATTAAAGTAAGCGTGTTAACGAACGACGGAGACGGACGTAACGTCATTAAATAAGCGTGTTTACGTAGACGTGGACGCTTTACCGTATTAAAGTAAGTCGTGTTTAACGGTAACGTGGAATCGGTAACGTATTAAAGTAAGACGTGTTAACGTAGAGTGGACGTAACGCTATAAAGTAAGAGCGTGTTAACGTAGACGTGGACGTAACGTATTTAAAGTAAAGCGTGTTTAACGTAGACGAGGACGTAAACGTATTAAAGTAAGCCGATGTTTACGTAGACGTGGACGTAACGTATTAAAGTAAGCGTGTTATAACGTAGACGGGACCGTAAGCGTATTGAAAGTAAGCGTGTTTACGTGAACGTGGACGTAACGTATTAAAGTAAGCGTGTTAACGTGTAGACGTGCACGCTAACGTATTAACGTCAAGCGTGTCTTAACGTAGACGTGGACGTAAGTATTAAAAAAGTAAGCGTCGTGTTAACGTAGACGTAGACGAACGTATTAAGTAAGCGTGTTAACGTAAGACGTGGACGTAATGCTAATTAAAGTAAGCGTGTTAACGTAGGACGTGGCTAACGTATTAAAGTAAGCGTGGTTTAACGTAGACGTGGACGTAACGGTATTAAAGTAAGCGTGTTAACGGTAGACGGGGACGTAACGTATTAAAGTAACGCGTGTTAACGCTAGAGTGGACGTAACGTATTAAAGTAAGCGTGTTTACGTAGACGGGGACGTAAACGTATACTAAAGTAGCGTCGTTAACCGTAGACCGGGAGACGCTAACGTATTTAAAGTAAGCGTGTTAACGTATGACGGGAACCGTAACGTATTAAAGCTAAGCGTGCTTAACGTAGACGCTAGACCGCAACGTATTAAAGTAGCGTGTTATACGTTAGACGGGGACCGTAACGTAATTAAAGTAAAGCGTGTTACGTAGACGTTGGACGTAACGTATTAAAGTAAGCGTTACGTAGACGGGAACGTAACGTATTAAAGTAAGCGGTGTTACGTAGACGGGGACGTATCGTATTAAAGTAAGGTGGCTTAACGTAGACGTGGACAGCTACGTAATAAAGCTAAGGGGTTAACGTAGACGTGCGACGTAAGCGTATTAAAGTAGTCGCTGTTATAGTAGACCGTGCGACGTAATCGTATTAAAGTAAAGGGCCTAGGACCACACCTAGCGATTCTGCTTAGCGCCGCCCGGCAGCGTATATGTTCGCTACGAATATACAAACGCGCGTACGAGTGTGCGACACATGTCGTGTGTCCAACACTTCAACAACGGCTTTCGTTGCCTACACTTGATTGGCTGCTAAAAACAATCGTGTTCGAACCCGCATATGTATTACATTGCTTGGCGCGCTGCGGCTAGCTTGGTGCGATTAGCGCATGCAAGCGCAATGCGCCGTACGCAAGGCAGCGTGCGTAAATATTCAAGCATGCTCCCGAAAATGCCGAGCGATCAGCCGGGCGTATGGATCAGCGTGCGAATACCGCTGCCGTGAGACCCGGAACACACCGGCGGACACGCGGCACCGTATTTATCGCGATCGCAAGCGGCCAGCGTAGAAAATCGCACAGTGTGCTGCCTAGGCTTAAAGGGTGTTTACGTAGACGGGGACGCTAACGTATAAAGTAAGCGTGGTTAAACGTAGACGTGGACGTAACGTATTAACAGTAAGCGTTGTTTACGTAGGACGGGCGCGACGTAAAACTTATTAAAAGTAAAGCGTGTTACGAGAGCGGCGGCACGTAACGTATTAAAGTAAGCGTGTTAACGTTAGACGGGGACGGTAACGTATTAAAGTAAAGCAGTAGTCTAAGTAGACGTGGACGTAACGTATTAAAGGTAACACGTTAGTTAACGTAGACCGTAGGACGTAACGTATAAAGTAAGGCGTGTTAACGTAGACGAGACGTAACGTATTAAAGTAGGAGCGTGTTTAACGTAGACGTGGACGTAACGTATTAAAGTAAGCCTTCGTAACGTAAGACTGGACGTAACGTATTAAAGTAAGCGTGTTAAACGTAGACGGGGACCGTAACGATTAAAAGTAACCGCGTTTAAACGTAGAGCGTGGACGTAACCTATTAAAGTTAAGCGTGTTAACGTAGACGTGGACGCTAACGTATTAAAGTAAGGCGCTGTTAACGTAGACGCTGACGTACGTATTAAAGTAGAGCGTGTTAACTAGATCGCTGCGACGTAACGTGATTAAAGTAAGCAGTGTTAACGTGTAGACAGGGACGTAAACGTATTAAAGTAAGCTTGTTAACGTAGAACCGGTGGACGTAAAGCGTATATAAAGTAAGCGTGTTAACGTAGACGGGATCGTAACGTATTAAAGTAAGCGTGTTAACGTACAGGACGTGGACGTAACGTATTTAAAGTAAGCCGTGTACGTAGGACGGTGGAACGTAACGTAAAGTAACGCGTGTTAACAGCTAAGACCGGAGTCGTATTAAATACGTCCTACAGACGGGTGACGTAAACGTATAAAGTAAGCCGTGTTAACGTAGAACGTGGACGTAAGCGTATTTAAAGTAAGCGCTGTCTAAGTAGACGTGCGTAACGTATAAAGTAAGCGTGTTAACGTAGACGTGGACGTTAAACGTATTAAAGTAAGCGTTAACCGTAAGACGGGACGTAACGTATAAAGTAAGCCCGTGTAACGCTAGACGGGGGACGTAACGTAATTAAAGTAAGCCGCGTGTTAAACAGTAGACGGGGACGTAACGTATTAAAGTAAGCGTTGTTAACGTAGACGGGACGTAAGTAATTAAAGTAAGCGTGTTAACGTAGACGTGGGACGTAAAGTATTAAATTAAGCGTCAGTGTAAACGTAGACGGTGGACGTAACGTATTAAAGTAAGGCGTGTTAACGTAGATGGGGAACGAAACGCCCTCCATTAAAGCCTTGCGAACCCAACTATGTATAATTTTTAATAAAAACACTAAACAATACTATTTCACAATATTACTACTTAAGGTAAGGTATTTTTTTCAAAAAGTTGCATTTTTGTAACGTTTGAAGGGATAATACATCCAAATAATCACGAAAATCATCAAAAATCAACGCAATCAACGAGACACAATTCGATTTGAAACGGCGCGTGGCCTTTTCAAAGGCGTGACATTAGCCAGGCCTAGTTTTAGGAATTTGTGCGCTGGGCCATAAATCGACCACAGCCAACGTTTCCACGGAGAAATTACTATAAATAGTACTAAAATTATATGTAAAAATTGTTTATGGATGCAGATTTGTTCTTATATGTTGATCAAAATATTCAAACCTGTCAGCGGTGTTTACAACACATACGGTTTTTCGTGACTTTGTTCTAACCCATTATGCAACAGTACAGATATATGTCTATTTATTCGATTATATAAACAGATATCGAACAAAACCTCTTTGTTGGGTTGGAGGGATGAGAGTACTACATGTAGCAGTCAAAAGTAGGTCTAAATGTTTCCGATTTGTTGTGTTAGGTTGATCAAAGTATTCATGACAAACCCGCTCGCGGCGGTGTTTGTACATTTCGGTGACTATTCTAGTTCATTATGCAACGGTACCGACGTAAGTCGATATACTCAATATTATGAAGTATTTCAATATTATGAAGAGCTTATTTGCAAAACTGTCCATTTTGGAGAAATGAGAGAAAAGGACAAAAACAATTGTTTGACAATCATATACATTGTTTTATTGTGATCAGTGATATCCAATAGATGGGATCCAATTTGCTTAAACGTTTTTTCGATTTATTTAAGAGATAATAATATTTAAGTAAGTGTAATCGTAAGAGTATCAGTAAAGATATTAAGTCGTCGTGGTACACAGATCAAAGCTAAAATATCAAGGTAAACGCATTTCAGTTCTTAGTAAACGACTATAGTGACTAAACCTAACAATCTAATAAAGTTGACGTATCACAAAAATATTAGGTCAAAAGATTATGTCACGGAAAAAGTACATGTCATAATATTATTACCGTAGCACGAGTGTCGTTTCATGATAGAAACGACTAGAATAGATAGATTCTAAAGTAGATAGATTCGAGACTAGACAAAATCGCAAATTCTATTACATATCTTATTTGCGTTTCTGTTATAATTAATAATTAATAATTATTATTAATAATCTTGCTATAAAATTTAAGATATTGTGATTTTGTGTCCTTAAAATTGATAGACCTCGCAACAAAATGCCTGTATAGACCTACTGTGAGTATACTTGCAGTGTGTAAACATCACGAAATGCTCTCATTGAGCCAGAAATGTGCTCCGAAGTTGACTATTTTGAAAACTTACGTCAGACGGAAGTTATTTGTACGAAGTGCCAGATAACGCAAAATAGTATCCATAACCATAGCGCAAATAGTTCTCGAAACGAAAACACTATATTTGTTTCCTGATTGCATATGTAATGTAGATAACGATATATGATATCAACAAATCTCACAACTTTGTACTGAAAAACATATAATAATGAATTATAACTTCTTTTATTGTAGAAAAGAACTGTTAACGATCGCTCCGCTGTGTCCCGGATGTGTAAACATCACTGTGGCGCTACCTTCGTAAAAGAAGTAATTTGGTTTGGATTTTGAAAAGAAATGTTATGAAAGTAGCAATACAAATGATAACAACATAGACGAGCTCACAGTAGGTATATCTATGCATTTAGCTGAGAGGTTGATCAACTTTAACGATTACTGACAACGGAATCCAGCGCATGCGCAGCTTCTGCAAGAAAACGTGAACATTTATCAACTATAAGCAGATTTTTCCTGCGAGCGTAAAGTTTAAATTTTGCGTTCGTGTGAGTTTTCGGGAAT
>NW_014579742.1:42475-48279 GCF_000485595.1 Priapulus caudatus
GTTTATTGATTACTATAATTTATTGTGTGTTCGGAGCGACGGTGAAAACTTGGCGTTTGCCTTGTAGCGAATTTTATATGTGATACATTTCTGTTGCATTAAGACCTGAAGTGGCTGAGTGTGAGCGTGTGTATTTGTGTGTTTGTGTGTGTGTGTGTGTGTGTGTGTGTGTGTGTGCGTGTGTGTGTGTGTGTGGTGTGTGTGTGTGTGGTGTGTGCGCCGCGCGCGCTCCTATCGCCGCTAGCCCAGTCCCCTGATAGTTCACGTGAATAGTACATTCGCACGCGCGTGTATTTACAGATAGTGTTTTATTGCTAATTTGAGATCGTCAGAAGCGACGGAACTCGATGAAGCCGTCGCTATTGTATAACGTGTATTAATACGTACTTTAGGTATAAGTTAATATACTAGCAATAATTTTAATTGACACGTATAATACGAGGCGTGTAGTACATAGCGACTCGTATTTTAAACCATCATCAGGCGTCAGATTGCCAGGCGGCAGTATTGAGCTTTGAATATTTGATTACGCGTTACGTAAATGAGTTGCTGGAAAGCCGTGATCTCTGCCCCGTGCCTACCGTGCCTGCGTGTATACGTGGCACATAGGGCGGTGGCCTATCTCCGTTTCCGTAACGCACGAGGTCACGCAGTTGCTTTCGCAGTAACTATATATATGTATAATAACATACATGTTATATAAATGTACGACTGGCTTTTACAACGGCTTCAGCGATGCCGAGTAAGAAAGACAAAACAGACAGAGAGAGACAGCGAGAGATATATGACAGCGACAGACAGAAAGAAAAGCGAGAGAGAGAAATGGAGAGAGGGGGTGGGGGAGGGCAGTGTCACCGCTGAGAGAAGAGCACAGTGGGAGGGGATGGGGTCGTGTCAACCGCAGTGGGAGGAGAAGGTGAGGGCGGAGGAGAAAGAGTCATTAACATGCAGGGTGGAAGAGAGATGATGTTTTAGTCACTGTCTATCCTGCTATCCCTGATATCCCTGATATCCTTGCTATCCTGTTATCCCTTACCTTGCTATCCCTTATCCCTGTGCTATGCGCTGTATTCCTTGCTATCGCTCCTGCTATCCCTGCTATTCTGTTATCCCTGCTATCCCTGCTATCCCTGTTATCGCCTGCTACCTGCTAACCTGCTATCCTTGTTATCCTGTTATGCTTGCTATCCTTGCTATTCCTGCTATATTTTTCTGCTATCCCTGCTATCCGTTCATCCTCTTCTATCTTTGCTATCCCTGCTATTTTTTTCTGCTATCCCAGCTATTTTTTTCTCTTATTCCTGCTATCCGTGCATCCTCTTCTATTCTTGCTATCCCTGCTATTCCTGCTATCAATATCCTTGCTATGCTATACCCAGTGGCGTAGCTAGGATTTTTTCAGCGGGGGGGGGGCATGGGGGGGCCTTACATTTTCGTGGGGGCACAATTTATAACTTTTCTTTGTATTATACTGTTCTAACGGCATTGTTCTTAATTCAATTTTTTATCAAGGCATGAATTTTCAGTGGGGGGCACCTGGGCGGGCACAGAAAATTTGTTGGGGGGCCCGTGACCCCCCCACCCGTAGGTACTCCCACTGTGTTACCGTAGCCTGTCATCAGGCATCGTTGCTACAGCACTGCCCCTTCTCTCACCCACCCGCCTATAGAGGTTAAGCTCAAGCCCAATGTTGATGATTCGTGTTATAGGTCTGCAATCGTTATGCAAACGTCACGTCCCTCGCCAGCATAGGGAAAAAAAGCAGGCGGGGCCAGGAGCGCGAATGTCATCATATCGTGATATAGGGCTGAATGCCAACAGAGTGAAATGTCACGCTTACAGCCTCCGAGTAGAGCTGCCTCGTCGTTGCTGTCTTCGTGTGGCTCAGTGACCTGGCAATGTCTCCCTGGTGAGTATGCGTGCCCGACTTTCTCTCACCCTCTTTAATTGAAAATTTAATTAATTAAAATTAATTTTAATTAAATGTCTGTTTATATTGAAGATAGTGGGTCGAGATGACGTAATGCGAAAAAGATTCTTGAATCGTCGCGTAATCGTGAAAACGATGATTGAAACATCGTTGAATCTGGTCTAGTAACTATAATTATTAAAAGGTTTGTTCACTTCGATGGACATATTTAGGCGGGTTCTGCTGTTTAAGGGGAACACATTTAATGCAACGTATATAACGCAATTGAGTATCATTAAAACCCGATAAACAAATTAGATTACTTAAATGCTATTTCTCTATATTATCATTGTTAATTATTCATATTGTTTCATATGTGATTCCCTGGCTAAACTCTGTTACAGTCATTGTTTGCATGTGAATTCCCCGCTAACCCTCTGTAGCATCATTGTTTTCATGTGATTCCTGCTAAATCTGTACGTCATTGTTTTCATGTGATTCCCCGCTAACTATGTACATCAATTGTTTTATTGATTCCCTGCTAACTCTGTTACATCCTTGTTTTATGTGATTTCCCTGTCTAACTCTGTAGCGTCATTGTTCATCGTGATT
Source organism: Priapulus caudatus (assembly GCF_000485595.1). Lineage (NCBI taxonomy): Eukaryota > Metazoa > Priapulida > Priapulimorpha > Priapulimorphida > Priapulidae > Priapulus > Priapulus caudatus. The sequence goes on from NW_014579742.1 coordinate 44,997, forward strand.
CCCGCATGCTAACTCTGTACATCATTGTTTCATGTGATTCGCCTGCTAACTGCTGTAGCATCATTGTTTTTATGTGGATTTCCCTGTGAAGCTCTGTACATCATTGTTTTAATGTGATTCCATCACACATCACTCATGTACGCCCTCATGTGGTTTCATGCTGATTCCTGCTAACTCTTTGTATCATCATTTGTTTCATGTGATTTCCCTGCTAACTCTGTACATCATTGTTTTATGTGAATTCCCTGCCTAACTCTGTAGATCATTGTTTATTGATTCGCCACTGCTAACTCTGTCCATCATTGTTTCATGTGATTCCCTGCTAACTCTGTACATCATTGTTTCATGTGATTCCCTGCTAACTCTGTACGTCATTGTTTCATGTGATTCCCCTGCTAACTCTGTACAGTCATTGTTTTATGTGGATTCATGCTAAACTCTGTAACGTCATCTCTCTCTCACTCGCTCGCTTCCTGGCCGCTTAACTCTGTACATCAATTGTTTCATGTGATTCGCCTGCTACTCTGTACGTCATTGTTTCATGTGATTCCCGCGCTAAACTATGTACAATGCATTGTTTTATTGTGATTCCCTGCTAACTCTGTACGTCATTGTTTCATGTGATTCCCTCGCAAACTCTGTAACGTCATTGTTTCATGTGATTCGCCTGCTAAACACTTGTAGCGTCATTGTTTCAATGTGATTCCCCTGCTAACTCTGTACAGTTCATTGTTTTATGTGATTCCTTGCAATCTGTAACGTCATTGTTTCATGTGATTCCCCCGCCCTAACCTGTACATCATTGTTTCAATGTTGATTCCCTGCTAACTCTGTACGTCATTTGTTTCATGTGATTCCGCGCTACTATGTACATCATTGTTTTATGTGATTCCTGCTGCTAACTCTGTTACGTCATTGTTTCATGTGATTCCGGCGTCGCAACCCTCTGTAGCACTACTGTTTCATGTGATTTCCATGCTAACTCTGACGTCATTGTTTCCATGTGATTCCAATGCTAACTCTGTACATCAATTGTTTTATGTGATTCCCTGCTAACTCTGTTACATCATTGTTTCATGTGATCCCGCGCTAACTCTGTACGTCATTGTTTCCATGTGATTATCCCGCTAACTCTATACCGTAATTCGTTTCATGTGATTCCCCCGCAATCTGTACGTCAAATTGTTTTCATGTGATTCCGCTGGCTAACTCTATTACGTCATTGTTTTACAGTGATTCCCCGCTAACTCTGTAAAGTGTCATTGTTTCATGGTGATTCCCTGGCTAACTCTGTACATTCATTGTTTCATGTGATTCCCTTTTGCTAACTCTAAGTACATCCATTGTTTCATGTGATTCCCTGCTAAACTCTGTACGGTCATTGTTTTATGTGATTTCCCCGCTAACTCTGTACGTCATTGTTTATGTGATTCCCTGCCTAAACTCTGTACGTCATTGTTTATGTGATTCCCTGGCTAACTCTGTACATCATTCGTTTCATGTGATTCCACCGGCTAAGCTCTGGTACATCATTGTTGTCATGTGAGATTCCCCGGCTAACTCATGTACGGTCATTGTTTTATGTGTTCCCTGCTAACTCTGTTACATCATTGTTTTCATGTGATTACCCCGGCTAACTCTGTACATCATTGTTCATGTTGATTCCCGCTAACTCTGTTACATCATTGTTTCCAGTGATTCCCCCGCTAAACTCTGTACATCATATGGGATTCCCACGCTAACTTCTGTAGCGTCATTGTTTCATGTCGAATTCCTCCGCTAACTCTGTACGTCATTGTTTGCATGTGATTTCCCGCTAACTCTGTACGTCATTGTTTCATGTGATTCCCCTGCTACCACTCTGTACATCATATGTTTCATGTGATTCCGCCCGCTAACTCTGTAACGTCAGAGTGTTCACGTGATATTCCTTCTTTGTTTGTTTCAGGTGCCGGGACGCGCAGGAATACATGGCTGCTTCGTTGCCCCGTTTACTCTCCTACAATTCGAGAAGACGCTTAACCTTCACGATAACGGTTTTACGACCCCTGCCATATGCGCCGATGAATGCTCCTCCGTGCTACTCTATTGCCGGTGTCCAGTTTTCAACAGCAGTGCCCTTGTGCATGTGCGGTATGGCCTTTGGACGTTTCGGAAAGGTGGCAGACACCGAATGCCAAAAACCATGCCCAGCGACGGCGACCAGTGGTGCGGAAAAGGGCAACAGGAACGTCAATCTACCGTTAACCGAACGTAAGCTCGTTAATATGATATAGACTTTAAGAACTAAGTTAGTTTTTATTAGCGAAGAAGATAGATAAGTTATCAATATTTATTTATTTATTTAGTTCGTTGGTTGGTTAGTTAGTTAGTTAATTATGTATTTATCTAGTTATTTAGTTTGTTTGTTTGTTAGATAATTTGTTAGTTAATTAATTAGTTAGTTGGTTAGTAAATTAGTTAAAATAATGTTTAAATATGTTTATAGTTAATATACTAGTTAAATATGTAGTAAGTAGTAGAGTTAAGTTCAAGTTAGTTAGTTTAGTTAGTTAGTTAGTTTAGTTAGTTATTAGTTTAGTTTAGTTAAATTTGTTTGTTTGATTTGTTTGTTTGTTTGTTTGTTTGTTAGATAGTTCGTGAGTTAATCACATAGTTAGTTAGCCAGCTAGTTAGTTAGATAGTTACTCCTTCGCTCTGCATATATATATTATATATATATATATAATATATATATATCACTCCCCGGACAATTACCCCCCGGACAATTTACCCCCCGGACATTTAACCCCCGCGGAACCTTTACGCCCGGCACAATTACCGCCCCGGACAATTACCCCTCGACATTTACCCCGGACAATTACCCGCCGGACATTACCCTTCGGACCAATTACCCCCCGGGACATTTACGCCGCCTGGACAAGAGAAGCCGCGAAGAGAAGAATGAGAGAAAGAAGAGAGAGAGAGTGAAGAGAGAGAGGCGAAGAGAAAAAAGAGAGAGAAGAGAAAAAAAGAGAGAGAAAGAGAGCGAGAGAGAGCGAGAGAGAGAGAGAAAGAGAGGGAGATTAGATAGCGAGTTAAAAGTTATTATTAGTCTTAAAATCCGAGACACGAAAACTGTAATATGTTACTCGATTGGCGAGGCTCGATCACGTGATAAACCTCGCCGTATGAGATTTATCGTCAGACGGTGATTTCGTGCAGGGATTTCTGCTTTAGTAAACGGAATAAAGTTTTGCAAATGGCAGACTTTCTGTTTGTCTCTCTCTTTCTCTTAATCTCT
>NW_014579742.1:49390-51426 GCF_000485595.1 Priapulus caudatus
ATCTTATATTCCTCTCTTAATCAAGATAGTATTGATGTTATGCGACTAAAACTGTGTTTATGGCACAATGTAATATTAGTTCACCCACCAGAGGGCGACGTACGCCGCCAGATAGCGTTGTGCGATCCTTGCGGCGCTATATATCAGAACACATTTTCAACTCGTGTGGATGGCGCATGCGTGCAGCGTCTCGCAAGTTAACATGCAAGTTTTTACACTTCACATCTCCTCACTCATTATCTCACTGCGCGGCGCTTCCTTTCTCTTCACAGGCAGATCAACCCACCAGATGAGGTTCTACGACGTGGGTCTGCCAGCCGGTCATAAGCAGTTCGTAACGATGACAGAGGTGTTAGCAATTCGTTCAATCATCTCCTGCGCCCGCCGCTGCGCCGACGATCCGGCTTGCTTCGGTATCGTATGGATCGAAGGCGATGATAATAACAACTGCCAACTAGTCTCCATTACTAAAGACATGAAACATTACGTCCTTCCCGCTGGAGGGCGCTACTACCGCCGCCTACGCTCATCAATCGATGACTAGTCTCCTACACGCTAAATCTTTCCCGTAGCTTAATTTATACACTTAACTTATTCCGTTAACCAATTCTGTTGATTACGCCGGTGATCGCAATCCGGTTTAACTTATTCTGTAACCCAATTTCGTGAGCAACGCAATCCGTGAACTTCATTAGCAAACCCATTCAGTAAACATATTCCCTATGTCGGCTCGGTAAACAAAACATTATATGATCAATTACTAGATCATTTTCGTATACCTCTCAGTAAACATAATGTTTCGTACACCTAATCATCAATTTTATTTCGTAAATATATAACGGTAGACGTAATAATGTAAGCGTGTTACAGTAAACGAATTCAAGTAAGCATATTAAAGCAAACGTGTTATTGAAAGCGTCTTAAAGTAGACATATTATAGTAAGTATGTTGAATCAAGCGTGTTAAAGAAATCGTCTTAAAAATTGACGTATTACAGTTAGCGTATTAACGTTAGCGTATTAAAGTAAACGTGTTAAAGTAAAGCATATTAAAGTAGATGTGGTAATGTACGCATATTAAAGTTAACATATTATAGTAATGCTGTTAATATAGACTGGTTAAAGTAGACGTATTAAGTGTTTCATATTAAAGTAACCGTGTTAAAGTAGACGTCTTAAGGTTGGCTTATTAAATTAAAGCGTATTAACGTAGATGTGGTAACGTACGCCTATTAAAGTTAGAATATTATAGTAACGCATATTTTACCTATATTTTACCGTATATTATACCTCTTCCTTAAACATAATTTGTGGTACACCTAATCATCAATTATATTTCGTAAATATATAACGGTAGACGTAATAATGTAAGAGTGTTACAGTAAACGAATTCAAGTAAGCATATTAAAGCAAACGTGTTATTGAAAGCGTCTTAAGGTAGACATATTATAGCAAGCATATTGAAGCAAGCGTCTTAAAGAAATCATGTTAAAAATTGACGTATTACAGTTAGCGTATTAAAGTAAGCATGTTAAAGTAAACGTATAAAATTAAAGCATATTAAAGTAGATGTGGTAACGTACGCCTATTGAAGTTAGCATATTATAGTAACGCTGTTAATATTGACTGGTTAAAGTAGAGGTATTAAGTGTTGCAGATTAAAGTAAGCGTGTTAAAGTAGACGTATTAATTAAAGTAAATGTATTAAAGTAAGCGTGTTCAAGTAAGCATATTAAATGTAGCGTGTTAAAGTAAACGTATTAAAGTAGACGTATTAAAGTTGGCGTATTAAAGTAAAGCATATTAAAGTAGATGTGGTAACGTACGCCTATTAAAGTTAGCATATTATAGTAACGCTGTTAATATAGACCGGTTAAAGTAGACATATTAAATGTAGCATATTAAAGTAAGCGTGTTCAAGTAAGCATATTAAAGTAAGCGTGTTAAAGTAAACGTATTAAAGTAAGCGTGTTTAAGTAAGCATATTAAAGTAAAGCGTGTTCAAGTAAGCGTGTTCAAGTAAGCATATTAAAGTAA
>NW_014579743.1:1851-2990 GCF_000485595.1 Priapulus caudatus
ATGTTACGCGCGTGGCGCTGGCCTTCGCGCGCGGCAAGGCGCGTGTGTGTGTGTGTGTGTGTGTGTGTGTGTGTGTGTGTGTGTGTGCGGTGTGTGTGTGCGTGTGCGTGTGTGTGTGTGTGTGTGTGTGTGTGTGTGGTGTGTGTGTGAGTGTGGTGCGTGTGTGTGTGTGTGCGTGTGTGCGCGCGCGCGTGTGTGTGTCTGTGTGCACGTGTGTGTGTGTGTGCGTGCGTACGTGCGTGTGTGTGTCTGTGTGCACGTGTGTGGGTGTATGCGTATGTGTGCAAACGCGGCTGTACTACGCGGAACTGCTCGTATCCTGCTGGGATGATCTTGAGTCAGCATTGCGCGCACGTTATCTGACTGGGCTGTGCCCCGCGAGCAAACAGCGGATCCTAGCCTCACACAGCGGCGATTCTCTTCTTATAGCGCTAACAGCCCCCAGCTAACACGCACACGCGTCTTACTGTACCAGAGCATGCTCTGTATACTTACAGTATAATCGAAATAGAATAAATCAAACGCACATTGTTTGATTTATTCGATTTCGATTTTATTGTAACGCATTGTATTTTTGTTTTAATTAAAGTTCGATTCTTATGTTAGCTGAAAACCTGATGAAGATCCTACATCTCGAAAGCTCGTTAATTAAATTTTAAACACCCTTAGCCTATTATTTGAATTTGTTATATATATATATATATATATACATATATACTTGTGGGGGGCCCGGCGTTTCGCGGGTTGCTTTTGCGACCAAAATATGATGTTTAAGAAAGTATCGATTAACACGTTCTGCGTGAAAAAAAAAGTATTACTGAGAGCAATGTGCTCTCACAGAAATCTTTCGCTGTAATAAATAAAAAAAACATTTGTAGGACAGGCACAGATATTGCGCGTATATATATATATATATATATATATATATCTGATATATATATAAGGTAAAATGCGTACGGACACCAATACACCAAGAAGGTCATACCATAGATATATAGAAATTAATATAGTACTATTGTGTTTTATCTGCTAATGGCGTGTAGCTTGTTTCGCACAGCCACGCACCGCACAAACGCACCAACACACTCACCCATGCACGCACCCACGCAAGCACGCACGTGCGCACCTACGCACGCACG
>NW_014579743.1:3919-12848 GCF_000485595.1 Priapulus caudatus
TATATATAGTAGTAGTATATATATATATATATATATATATATATATATATATCACTATATACATATATATATATATAGTGATATATATATGAGCGCAAAATGGCGCCGCTATCGGGCACGTTGACAATCGCGAGCAATCAAAAAAAAATCCTCTCATAAATCAAAATGCAAATATGTGGCCAGCCGTGACTGCACGTGTGTTTACCGACCACTGGGCGTCGATATCGGTCTGCGATCAGTACTTGATAATATTGATCTGTGATCAGTACTCGATAATATCGATCTACGACTAGCACGATGTGATAGCAGCTGTAACGAATGATCGCGAGATCAGTCGCTGTGCTTGAATCTCATGGCTGTGTGTTCGTCGACTGATAATATCAGGAGTAGATGAAGATCTACTCCTGATAATATTAACAACACTCGACCACAACGCTACGGATCAGACAGCTACGACCGATGGCGCCATCTCTCGGCGAAATCGCTGCGTAACGTATAGTAATTACATCGAGTTAGCATCGAGAGCGATATATAGGGGTCTTCGAAATTGACAGAAACAGGCGTAGAGGGAAAACTGGTTGATATTTAGTGGGAGGAGGGGGGAACTGCGTAAGGCTATTTTGGTTTGACACGAATCGGTTTGATGAGAATTTCGTGCATAAATATTACGGATTATATATATTATATCCTCTGTTGTCACGCACACGCGCACGCACACACGCGCACGCACGCACACATGTATACGCACACAGTGACACGTTAAAGAGACAGGCTGTTATTGTTTGTAGACCCTTACGCGTCAGTTCGTGGGAGCCTAATTGCAAACCGTCAATATATCATATAACTAATAATGACTAGGTCGTCTAGTGTGGTGGTGTGAGCGTGTGTGTGTGTGTGTGTGTCGTGTGTTGTATGGTGTGTGTGTTGTTAGCGCGCACACACGCCGCACACACAAACGCACGCACACACGCTGCCAGGCGGCGTGTGTGTGTGCTCTGCGTGCGTTGCGTGCTGCCGTGGCGGGCCATGTGTGTGTGTAGCGTGCGTGCGGGCATCGTGTGTGCGTGCGTGCGTGCGGGCATGTGTGTGTGCGTGCGTTCGTGCGGTGCGGCCTGTGTGTGCGTGGCGGCGTGGTATGCGGGCATGTAGTCGCCTGGTTGTACACGCGTGTAAGGTCGAAAATAGTGAGCTTTCGTTTTGCAACGCACGGATCGTTCCTAACGATCGTGAAAACACAAGCTGGACCGTCTGCGCATGCTCGAATCTTGCTGTACCATCCGCCTGAGATTCTACGACCGCGTTCCGGGGTAAATCAACCGTCGTGCCGAGAACGACGAACGTACATAGCCAGGCCGTGCCTGGTGCGCATTGCTCTGGTCATGGCGCATGGTCATTGGACGCGATACTTTACGATACTTTGGACGGATACGTGCATTTGATGTATGTATATTTTGTATGACTTGATGACAACAGCAAGAACTTTTTGCAAGCAAGCGCACACGATTAAGCAGAGAGTATCATTCGTAAGTTTCCACTATTTGGTGGTGACACGCCCCGCGCTTACACGCACGACGCACCGCACCCACCACGGCAACGCAGATACACGCACGGCACCACGCACGCACACGCCGCACACGCCGCCCATGTTGAAAAATCAAATCCAATAATCAGCGCCCTGCACTTAATCTAGATGGTACACTTTACACTAAGATACAACACTACACACAGTCTATAGTATTCACAATCTACAGTTACGTGTTACTGACCATGTTTTAAGATTCAAAACACAACACACAAACCGTACAAATGACATAACCCGGCTGAAGATTCGCCATTTTTTAAATGACTGCGCTGCGAAAATCCAAAAAAACAAGGTCAACGTGACAAGTTGGCCAACTTATGTCGCTGTCACGGTGAAAATTGTCGACAACGAGTTACCCGCAGGACGGAACCCTCCAGCCACGCGCACCAACGATGGACGCCGCCGCCGGTAATGGTCACCAGCTTTTATCCGTCGTAAGAACGATCCGTCGTGCAAAAAGAAACTCCACCTTATATCGTATTTAGATCGGTGGATCTGTGTCTCCGGACTAAGGAATCCCTAAATGTAGTGAGAAGAAATACGAACAGCGATTGACACCCAACTAGGGCGCGTGGCGGTGTCGATCGCGCAGAAGGTAGCTGCAGCACCGCTGCGCGGTGTGTTGTGAAGGATGCACACTGCACATGTGTGGGCAGTCATAACACACACGCGTTCGCAACACGCACCGTCATACACTTATTTAGTTACTTTTAGTTCATTGATCTATTTTCCAGTACGCCGCTGAGCTGCATCACACTATGACAGATCATCTCATTCTCGAGAAAGCCGTTTCAGAGATCTATCACTGCACGATTTGTTCAGTTGCTTTACAGTCGAGTCGGTCCTCCCAAAGCGCGCCTTCATCGTCGACATCGATTTTACGCAACTAGTGGCGCTGCCGATCGCTTCCTGCATGTTGCCGTCGAAATCCAGTTGCTTCCAGTCGAGTCGGACTGCGCAAGCCCGACATAAGACCCCGCTAGAAATGCTTTTACACTCTTAACCACTTATAACCATTAGGATAATAAGATTAGGGGACCCGGGCCTAGGAAACACTAATCCTATAGAACTATTTGAAACACTTAAATCCAAAGTCCCTTGCCTTTATAATAAGTTACCCTATAATGTAAAATCCGGCCAAGAAATAAAAGCAAAGTCGGCGTGCATTTTGGCTTGAACTTTTTTTAGAATAGTTAGCATATGAACAAATAGCGCCAGCTAGCGAGTGGGTGCGCGTATTTATAGAGAAATTAAATAAACTACTTATATTATACTAGTATGTTATATAGTGATTCACGAGCCACCGGCCGGTGGAATGGCGGCACCGAGGCGCTGTTTAGGTATCTTATGCAGTTTTAGTCTTTCATGTGCGGCTCGCGGCTCGGTCTGTGCCGAATCATATTTGTAAGAGCAATGATCGAAATAAACAAATGGGCTTATGCTCTACGGAGGGAAAGCTATTCTGGTCAGTTTATCCAATACATCTACGTTTACGAAACGCAGTCGGATCACAAAACACACGCTTGCACGCATCAGACACCAACCCCAGACCGACGGCTCAAAAATGAAAACCGGTTAGGCACCTTCGTTGCTGGACTAGCAATGTTCCACGTCGCAGCATCCAAGTCGCACATGGATACTGAGAGTAGGCGAGCGATTAAACTCCCAAAGACGATATAACGGAAAAGACACTAATACAATAATTTCCGGCGAGCGGCACGAAAGGGCATCGCACGAATGTATCTTCCGTGGGTCTTGGTAGCTGAAAAACAATGGTTGGGCTGCTAATGCAATCATGATGCGACGTGTCGAGCCTTCCCCACGATCGTCACGGTACACGCTGATAACAGAAGGCGAGAGCGCCCCGGGCTCTATTCCCCTGACAGATACTGCTACGAAAAAAAAGTTTAGGGATGGTCGCAAACTTAATTGAGCTCAAGATTTGCTGGTTGTGTGTCTTGCAACAAGGGCCCATCTACGGCTCGCGTATTAGCCAGTAAGCATTAATGTAGCGTTCCAGCCGGCATTGCCGAAGCGCCGTTTTCAAAATGTAAACACCGAAAAAGAAAAGAAAACAAATTAATGCTTAATCCATCCATATCGCATAAAAAAAAAAATTAGAATATGGGAAACGAAGTTAGACGGTCTCGCCCATAATTTGAACCCTGACGACGAAGGCTCAGTGCCCAGATGGTTCCGGACTGAAGGAATAAGCCTTCACATGCACAATCATAGGGAATGCTAAAGTAACTATAGGTAGGAATGGATGAATGTGATATAGACAGTGGCCTAAATCTCTAGAAGGCAGCAGCTAAGGCATGCGACGCAACGGTACAAGAGATGAGTGAGAGTGAACCGATCACCACCGGTGAAATAAACTTTAGCCTGGAGAAGATGAGTAAATCGCACCAGCCAATAAGAGCATTGGACGTACTACGGTCATCAACATATTAGTAAAATTATTCCGAATCAGGAATGACAGCATATCAGAAAATTATTTATGAGCCATTGTTACGCTTTGAAGCGTTGTTAGTCAGTGGCCAGGAATTATACTATATATAATAGTAATCAATAACTTCCGATATTGGATGATACAACAACACCACACAACCAGATTTGATGCGGAAATCGACGAATTAATGAATCTGCAGGTTGGATCCAGATTTTCTAAACTCTTGACACGTGCTTACTGTCATTGCGTAAAATGTGAGTGATATGACAGGATCAACAAAGCCCGTCATGGCAGAGCTACAGAAAAACCTCACCTGAGCCGTATGTGCGAGTACTGATTCATCCATCATCACTCATATTTTTATTAGAATTCATACGGTACTTAGTAGAGCTTAAAAGTACTAAATTTACAATTACTCATCAAAATAATTTAAGTAATTACCATTAACTAAACAGTGAGCGAAATTCACCGGATTCCCACGGCGAACGCGTTGCTAAGGTTACCAGTGGGCGGGGACCGCTGGTTTGCCACTTCTTCATATTATCATATATCAATTATAAGCTACAAATAGTGGATGCGGATGAAATTTTCATAAGAAGACATCACAGCTTCACATGACAATACCACGCAAGGGATAGCGGGAGTAGGACACTCGAAAACCGTGCATGTTATTATCTATAATAATCTAACACCAACAAAACCAATACATCAATAACACACCGTAAACATAAAGCTCCCACACACAGCGACAAAACCGTCGGAGCGAAGCTAAAAACAAACTCTGTAGTATGTAATACATCAACTTCCCATTTAAATTTTAATTAGCGGCATCAATCCTAGTTTGGGTCCCCCCAGCCCTCATTGTTCGCGCGGTAGTAAAATGGTCGAGTGTAACATTCTGTTTTACGACTCATGAAACCATGCGACTACATATTTGATAAAATATATCCTAAAAAAAATGAATACTATTACCACTGTGATGTGATTAAAATTTCGGTAATAAACAAAAAAAATTTAAAATGAGAATAAAATGATTATTATTATTAAACAAAATAGAATACACTAATATGGTAAGGAAGTATGAGTATTTCAAATATCAGTATATTGTAAATTGTCTCATAATAAGAGTATAGAACAGGATAGTTGTAGTAACTGCTGTGGAGTAGTAGTACATTGGCGTTGCCCCGTTGTGCCGTACGCTGAGCGTAGCGGCGTGGTTACTAGTACTGCGCGTCGTGGAGAGGGATGTGAGGTATACATGCTATGTGCGTATATAATGTTGTGTGCGTGCGCGTGCACGTTATTATAGAATTGCGTGCGTGCGTATTTATTGTGCTAATTACCTCCTAGGTGGCCGCCCATGCCTGAGCCATGGTATGAAGAAACTGGCCTGTGTGTAATAATGCTATGAGACAACAGGGCACTGTGTTAGCGCGTGAATAAGAGACACTACACATTATCAATCTCCGTTATGAATGCTTACCCAGAGTATCCCCCTGCATATGGATCTTGATTCACCCGTCTTAAACATATTGACCTTTCAACTTCAAAATTGTCAAGCAGGATTTCAGCCGGATAGCCGTCCCAAAACAACAGGCGTATAGGAATTGCGAGAATTAAGAGCCACCGTAGCCGCATTCTGCCCATCACAGACACACACCAGGCTCAAAAATGCATTTTCCCCAGTGCTCATTATATCATAGTGCTTGTCCTTGAAGACCACAATACAATTCTATGACCAGATGCCCCCGCCGCGACGTACTGCACGGTCCAACCGAGTTGTTTCCGACTGGCGGGGTCAAGGTTTGCTGTACAACGTGAACAAGCTTGGTGTGTAGCACCCATGAAAAGTACATTATGGTACGTCTGAATCGATCAAAAAATCACTCATTATACTCACGGCATTTCCGCCGCAGAAATCTTAGTATCCAGCGAACTCATGACGACATTCTGGCCTCAATACATACGCCGTGTCGAAGTACACCCGAAACACACCATTAGATCGGCCCACTGTCTCGCAGTCCTTTATTCATCGTTGGTCAGGCAAACCCCACATTTAACTGGTCCGTCTGAACATTTCCTCCCACCAGACTACTCGTCCACCCAGTTCGCAGGAGGAGTCCGACTCACGGCCAGCTGTTTCCGAGATAGAACTCACACAAACAACGATACAACATAGCAAAAGCCAGTCCACTCAACCCTGATTCCCCTCTCAAACTCAAACAAAAAGGTCAACTCCAATTATACGTGCCAGAGCCCCATTAATAAGGGGATCGAGTCCGTCAATTGAGGCTGGGTTGCAATATTATCTAGAGTCCAGTGCTACAAAGGTGCGAGTATTATCACTGTCCCAGGCCTCGCCCAGAAGTCTCCCTCAACAGCGTAACGCCTCCCATACCTCCACGATGACCCGGCTGTAGGATGATAATATGCGCGCTTCAGGCCACCCGATAGTAATGACGGTTGAGAAGACGTAGATCCGGTTATAATCAAGTCCCTTTCGCCCCGTAAAATATCACAAAAAATGTCCAACGCATCAAAAGTGCCGGAAAGCCCGCAGAGCGAACGGGAAAGCAGTTCCTTCACTGAAGCGTTCCTTCTCAGCTATGATTTTCTATCACTTTTCAATACAAATGAATATGAGAGACAGCAAAGGCAGTCACTAGGTCGCGAAGCGTATGGGCCATCTTATGATTTAGTGGCTTTACCGAAAAACGGGCACTGTCCAAACTTTCTCACCGTGCGTAAAACTGGAAATCGGCCCGGCCACAGTAACCGACACCAGGGTCTGTCGATGGTCCGGTATAGCCTCGGTCCATCGCTAACATATAACCAATTAGCTTTCCAATAACGAAACCCAGCAAACTACAAATCTACGATGCACGATCGTCAGCGTGATGCTGTCAGTGACCGTGACTTAATGACACACCGCATAAATTTCGTGACAGTGATCTTCCGTGCAGATTGAATTGTACAGACGTCTGTTGCATTAATTAAACAAGGTAGAAGAGCTTTGCTAAAACTCATACGCCCGCAGCGAGCCTGCACTGTTGTACGTGAGGCACTGTCACCTCAGAAGTGAAACTCTCTTTTACTTTTATTCCAACAAGAAGTATACCCTTGCAAATAAGCTAATTGTCAGACCATATGTTTGACAATGAAGATAACCACACTCAGCAATAAACAATCGACGGCACTATGCGAGACGGCCACAACCCGCGACTATCAGTTACTATAGCTCGTCGTGGAGGCTAACGCAACTTAAACAACAGCCATACATCGTACGTTCATAATTATAATGACCTCCGAAAATGTGGATTATCAGAAGAAAATAAAAAAAATGTCTCGTAAGTAAATATTGCGATTCAAATCTGAATTGAAGACCGATTGTCTAAGCTTGCCTTAGCCACTCCCTTTCACATATTGTCGAATCTGTGCCGGCACCTTATGGACATGGCCACGGCGAGGAAGCGTAAAGCCATCCATGTCTGAACAAACATTTCGCGCTTTGGTAATGCGCAGGTTAGCGTCTGAACCGGTTCACGCACGGTGAGAACGTGTTAACAGGCATCGTGAGGTTGCAATATAGGTTGCAGTACAGTTATGAGATTGTAATACGTGACTAAAAACAGGTTAACAAAATATCAGAATAATGTTGTTAAAATGACGATAAACAAATAATAAATTATAAGTTTAGTCCCTACCACCCCTCGAGGTTTCAACCTGAGCAGACACCGCAAGGTCGAAAAACCGACATGGAAATCAACCTAGGTGATCAATATGTAACTGCGCAATCTTTCTGTTATATTTTAGCTTGTATAGAGCACCACAACCAACCAAACAACACACCACATGTAGTGCTTCTTAAACTATTTCAGTGTCATGTCACAAACCTCGGAGCCTTTATCACAAAATTTCATTTACGCCGCAGCTAAATTCCTTCATGTTTTTACCCACACCACACCATTTTCATTCACGACACACACACACACAACACACACACACACAACACACGCACACACCGTGCGTCTACATCCACATACACACACACACACACACACACACACACACACACACACACACACACACACACACACACACGCACACACATACACACACGCACATCGTGAGGGTTCGGTTCTACGAACATTAATGAAAATTGCGGCAAATTAAATTGTGGATAGAGCCCGCGAGTTATGGGCGCGCCATCGCCGTACACAACGAGTATACAACGATAAAATCAACAGTAACTTATTATACATGATTACAAGAGCGTATAAAGAATTAAGGGGCTTTATCCTTCTTATATCCTTCTTTATACGCTCTTGATAAATATAGCAGCGCTTTCGTGTACACATAGGTCGCATACGACGCGAGAACGCTTTCATCGCCCTACTGACTAAACAATTACAAAATGTATAACTCGAATCAACGAGGTTCGTAAATGGTGGCATAGCGGCCCTTGCTGTGCGTGCGTGTGCGTGTTTCTGATATGGGACGTGTTTGGCGGCCGATAAGCTATAGGCATGTCATCGCAATGCGATGGTAGACGTGCAGCAAACAGGAAGGTACTTGTCGTGCGAGTGTGAGGGTGCTTACATGCACGCCATGGCGGATACACGTGGCTGTGTGCGTGCATTTCATATATAGTAGTCATCACGAACACAACAACGAAGATTCAATATGTACAGTATATAGTAAGGTTACGTCGTCAGATTCTATCCGACCTCCCAATACCGCTCTATTCTCCCGTATACTGGGGAGGGGGCATTTTCTATGTGCCTTCCCCCGGTGCCTGTTGCTCTCTCCCCTTCTATGCAGTCGTCACCCCTGGCTCTCTACGTGAGAGTTCGTACGCCAATTTCCCCTCCCCTGTTATATATATATATATAACA
>NW_014579743.1:13010-22272 GCF_000485595.1 Priapulus caudatus
ATTGACAATATCTTTAATGCAAAATTGGTATTTCCTCTCCACCCTGCCGATAAAACGTCTATATTAGAGTAAAGTTTTACAAAACGTGTCGGAACGCAGCATAACCTATTGTAGCGTTTTCCGGTGTGTATTGACCGTGTCGCGTGTGTGGTCACGCAGCACCAATGTGGCGTTTCTCCGTCGCTTCTTCTTCTCACCGTTTTCGTGATCGTATAGTACCTTGTTGCGTTGTGTTCTTTACCTACCGGCGGTTTATCGCCGGCTCTTCGGCAGGTCTGCGGAGTGCGTGAGTGTGCGTGGATGTAGCTCGACAGAGATACTACACAAGCCGGGAATACGTTTTAATGGCTTAAAGAAAGCCGTTTATTCCATACAAAAACATGTCCGCATTCGCGGAGGTGACACACAGTATAAGTTATACGCCCTTGGTTGAAATCCAATCTAATCCCCACTCCTTTCCCCCCGGTAAAATGTTTACGTTTACTACTAACTATCCTACTCTTTTATATCTCAATTGACTAACTAACTTTTACTACTTAAATTCACTCTCAAATTAACTAACTCCTAAATTAACTGCCATTTAACTCCTATTATAACTCTAAATTAACTAACTCTTGTGCGCGTAAAGTACTCCTTATATAGCCCCCCGCGGATTCAAATACACTTCTCATTAACCAATGAGAATCCTTCGCGCTGAAAGTACATGTTGCGCGTTAGTTACTGGCTTCGCGCACCGCGGATTGAAGATGCACATCTCTAGGCCAATCACAGAGCTTCGCGCCAAAATACCCACGCGCACGCGCACTGGGTTTGTACATCGCGGGTTGAAGACACACATCTCTAGGCTAACGACAGAGCTTCACGCCAAAGTACACACACGCACGCGCAATGGCCTTGCACATCGCGGATTGAAGACACACATTTCTAGGCCAATCACAGAGCTTCGCGCCACAATACCTGCATGCACGTGCAATGACACAATCGCGAAGTCACTAGACCCAGAAATACAATGGCCCTGTGTAAACACTACTACTAACCGCGCTGACAAAGTAATACATTGTTGCGCGCTTTGTTCTAAAACCAGAGCTTTGTCATTGCGTGACCTTGCAGGGCTGCTAGCCGATGCAGCGTGAAATACATCCCATGGGGGCTGATGCACCGAGTCCTTCCGAGCCGGCTACCTTCTACGGCCGTGCCGCCTACCCCCGGCCGTCGCCCTCGGCGAACGCCCCACGTAACCCGCGCGCACCCGGCGCGTGCCAGCCAGCCGCCGCGCTCGCGGTGTGTTCCGTTCACCGCCGGCGCGTACTATGCGCCCCCGGCGCACACTATCTCGCCGCCGGCGCGCACCACGCACCCCCGGCGCACACTATCTCGCCGCCGGCGCACACTATCTCGCCGCCGGCGCACACTATCTCGCCGCCGGCGCGTACCACGCACACACCACACACACACGACAGCACACACACTACCCACAGCACACAACGAAGCAATGGGAGCTCAATTAAAAATCAGCCCACGTCTTCCAGTTTAAGCGTTCATAGCCCCTGGATTTAAACAACAAGCCCTCAGGAAATTAATTTCGGCTCAGGTCATGTGTCGACCGTAAGACAGTGTAAGATGCGTGTCAGTTCGGAGGCCACACACACGCACGGTCATCAATGTGGTGATCCGTTGTTCAAAATGGTGCAGCAACGCGGGAAAAACCCCATGGAAATTGAGGGCGAATGAGATCTTTAGGTGTTCACCAAAAGCCTATCCGCAGGGCGGCGTTTGTTTTGGGGCCAACATAGTAAAGTTTGGCATTTAACACATTCAATGGCGTAAATGAGGGTTCCGTCGACAGCCCATCGTAATGAATTCCGGCGTACTATACATTTGCCCCCGAGGCTTCTTGAACACCAGGAACGCTATCGTGATAAAATTGGCAAGTACTTACTGGCAGACGTTTCGACAACGACGGGTAGCTTATGAGCCAAGAGTTGGCTCACGGGGGTGTCAGAGTTGTAAACGGGTGCTTGAAACAAGCGTGTCGGCGGAGGTATTGTATCACGGTCTGTACGAGCATAAAGGTGGGTTTTTGGAAAAGAATGTTAGCGGTGATTGGATCGGTTTGGGAGAATTTTCATAATTATCAATTAAACAAACTTTTGATGTGCAGTGATTGAAGGGTGATAGGTTAAAACGCAATGACATCTGTTCTGATGTCTTATTCCACGAGCGCGTCTTTTCCTGAGGGGGGTTTATGTAACGGACGCACCGGGATTTAAGGGAAGTATCTTTTTTAATTTCTAGATAGATCAGATTGATTATAGCACGCGTGTATAAACATTGCATTCATAGAAACTATATAGTATTATATATATGACCTATGTATATTATATATATATATATATGAGAAGCATATTGCTGTAGAAGAGGCCTGGAACAGCCTTTGCTACGGGCGGCAGCTCGACTGAGTCACTTGATGGTTGTTGTTGGCCATTATAATGTATATATAAAAAGTTTCGTTTAGAAATTGCTACACGACAGTTAGGCAATGAACGGAGGCTTGTTAGGGCTTAAGCAGTCTGAGGTGATAGTGCTGGAGAATTAAGCCGACGGTGGTGGGTGAAGAGATACAGTCTATTTGTGTCGTGTCTACGAGCACGAGTCAAGCGTGTCGTTCCCCAGAATGCGGAGCGAAAAAAGATAAAGAAGAGAAAGAAGCGGGGGTAGAGGTGTTATGTGGAGCCCTGCTACCTCGTCCTAGCAGGCTGTTCCAAGCTAGCCTCATCACGTGTGGCCTGGCGCCAGTGGCATCGCAACGACCTCTTCTGTCTGAATGTTTTTAGGCATAGCCCACAAGTGTAAATACAGTGCCTCGGTGCGACGTGCCTCGCTTGTTGTTCCATAGGGGAGCCTGCGCGTTGTGAACGTGCTGGCAGCACCACTCGCATATGAACGGTCTTTCCATGCGTGGAGCTTATTGTTCTGTGTCTGTGTGTCATATGCACGGTTGCTATGTATGGATAATGTATACGATAATGGGCTGGTGTCGTACATTGTTCGCACAGTCTTTGAAAAAGTCCTTGGAATTTGAGGGGAAGTCCTTTTTGAAAAGTGCTTGAATTTAGGTTAAAATTGTTGATTTTGTGTTTGAAAAGTACTTTGAATTCATGAAAATGTCCTTGAATTTTTAGAAAGACCTCATTGGCCTGTAAATCAGCAAAGAAATTTTGTAGCCATCAATAATGGTGCAAACCTCAATAAAAAATTGGCGTTAAAATGAGGCTTAAAAGGCTATAGACACGATAGACAGTTAAATGATGATCACAAATTACAGTAATTCCACTATAAATAAGTCAGTAAATCAAGGTAATGTTGTAGAAGTGACGGTGTTTAGAAAGTTTCTTATGTCATCACAGGTAGTTTTAGAGGTGACATGGCCGCTGATTAAGAATGGGTTATTAAATTAATCGCAGGTATGTTTTTGTTCTGATGTATGATTCGCAGATAAAATGTCTGATAAAATGTCCCTTGAATTGGCCGATAAAATGTACTTGAAAACTCCTTGAAAAAATTTCAGTCCTGTTACGAACGCATGGTCTGTTCATGGCCTGTAGGGGGCCTCATCTGTGACGTCCTGTGTCAGTGTTGAATGCTCGCCGTTTTGTTTGCTGGTTATTTTTGGAGTGTACCGTGACGTCACGTTGAGTGATTTGTGACGTATTGTGGGCGTGTGAATTGGTTCGCTGGGGGTGGTGATTATTGATATGGGCAAAGGGTGACGTCATGTCGAGGTGATTATGACGTCCTGCGTAAATGTCAGGGGGTTCGCTAGGTGGAGGGTTATTTTCTAGAACAAACAGTGAACGTCATAGCCTTGGTGATCATGACGTTCTGGCGTGGATGTCTGAGGGGAGGGCACTGGGGGATGTTATTTTGGGGACGCAAGCGATGAGCGTCAGAGCCTTTTGGTGATTAATGACGTATTACTCTTTGTGATCGTAAGCTCGTTCGATGAGCTACAGCCCTCCAGGGTGGGGCGGGCATAGATGTGTGGTCTGTTGAGCTTCCGAGTGCGAGCATGGTATTCGTTATGTTGGGATCCCTATGGGGATAAACCTTAGTGCTACTGCACGCGTGCTTAGATTGGATTCACAGGGGAAATGTTAAGTGTGTTCCAAAAGTGAATCGCAACTGCTTCGGCTACCTGTGGTCCGTCCTGGCTAGGGATAGCCTCAACGGTGATTCCATGCTGGGCAGGGTTATTGTGAATTAGTCTTCGTATGCCCTTACCCGGTGATTATCGACGGCGCGTAGGTTGAGTCCGTATGGTTGGATGGTGTTTAGAATTGTGGATCCAATAGGCTTTTCTTTTGCTTTGCTGATTGCGGATCGGTGTGGATGTTCCAGGGGTCCGAGAATATTTTCTCAATGCCCCTGCACTGGAAAATCCGGCTGCGTGTGGTTGTCGCGTGTAAATGAGCACAGACAGGGGTCCGTACCTTTGAAGGGTTATCCTTCAGGTTTCGCAGTTTGCGGAACATAGGCTCACTTTCTTGGTATCGTAACCTGGGGTGCGTTTTGGGGGTTGATATTGATCCGGACTTGAGATGTTGGGCAGCGCCTATATTATCGGGGTGTCATTTGTTGGCCCGGCTATAACCTTGCGCGGGCTGGCATGACTGGCGAGTCTTCTGTAGATTCTTCTTCTCTTCTTGTCGTGTTGCTGCGAAGACGCAGGGGATATTACTCAGCGGACGCTCCCCACCACATCATGGATTTAGACTGACTTCGCCCCGGAAACCAAGGGGAAGTGCAAAAAACCGGCTCTACACCAAACGCACCAAGGTGTGTGTGAGGGTACAGGGATCAACTACGCGTTGGTGTACGGCTGGCTTCAAGGTATTTCTAAGCATGAAGTAACGCTTGGTCGGAATCCGTGTTCTGCTTCCTCGTGGCGTGCATGGAGGCAAGAGCCAGCAACCTGCTCTTGCTTTGTAGGCAAACGCACATTCTTTATGATAGGTGGCTAATTATCTGTTTGTCCCTGTCGCCTGGCCCAGCTATTAGCAGCTTGTCAGAAGGGAAATAGCTCCTCCTTGTTCTCGGTCTACTGCTGAGAAAGGCTGCCAGTTTTGTTGGGATTGAACTAGATGGCTCGACATGTCTCCGAATTCTTCTATCTCTTTTTTTTGAGTGGTCTGCTTTTAAACTGTGGAAAGGTATAGCATCCCGAAACGATAATGGCAACGCCTGCTCGACATGCTGCAGCTGAGACGTGATTGTATGGCCATGACACATGCGTTGCATAATCATGCGTTTAATAATGTGTTAATAAATGCGTTAATAATGGCTTGAAGACATTAATATTGAAAAGAACGAATGGTTAAATGCTAATTTGGAAATAATGTAGTCATGGGAAATGATAGATGGTTGTGTTCAAAAAAGGGAATATCCTGAGGCAACAGATTGTTGGGAAAGAATAATATTACTGTATAATGTAGTTTGAACTACTAATAAAATGTAGAAAACGGAAAATTTATTTTCTTATTTTTTATTCTATATTTCTTATTTTTATATTCATATAAAAATAAATGCTTAAATTCTTAACAAAAATTGTTCGTTTTTTTGATACAGTGAAACCGCACTATAGGAACTTAGACAATTACAGGCTTTGCGGAACAGTGTCAATACCAATATCAGCTGATATGCGATGCCATTTCGTGAGATAATATACACAGTGTGTCATGCGTCACATGCATCTTAAACCCTATATTCTCTTAAGCTAGGATTATAACCTTGAAGCTTTTAAAATAATACAAAATTTAATTAGAGATTCAGTCCGGTCAGTGTCGTCTAATTCGTCAGATTCTTCATAACAGAGATATCTTCGTCCATAGACGTATAATGTAATAGGATTAATACTCGCTAGATTGCCCAATAAATCTTGCTATCCCGTTTCATTTTCAAACGTGCGTAAATCGGGATATAGTATCGCCAAGTTGCTCGATTTCTTTTCTGGGTCTTTAACACGTTTGTATTCACTTGTAATCGTTTTCCAGCGGCCCTCCTGGAATTGTTCTGGGCTGTAAAATTTACGCATCTCCTCGCTTATTTTCCTTCGACATTAGCTGCCTTACGAATTTTTTCAGAAACTGTTTATTTTTGATGGTCTTTAGGTGTCTCGTAGTTGTCGCGATCCAGTTGGCGGCAACGTGTATGCTCATATTGCTCGAGTATTGTATTTATTCTCGAGTGTCTGCTATACCATTTCTAGGTTACTTGGTTTGTTCACAAGTGTTAAGTCTCTGATACTCCTGTCGGTCCCGCCGTCGTGTTTGGATAGGGTATCCCATAAATCTCTCGGCAGGTACAATCTGGGATACTTTGACTTACTTGCAGCGATAGCAATTATGCGCTCATTTCGCCACCTTGCTAACAGCAGCGCCTCTGCTAGCGAGAAGTATTGTGTTCACTACTTCAGTAGGCATCGCAATAGAGCCCAATATACCAATTGGATTCCTATAGTCAGCCAACGCACTACCGGTCCAGCAAGCACGCCGAGTCATGATGGTGGTTATGGCGCATCGCCGCTGCTCGCTCCATGACGCTGGCATGTAAATTCATCGATATAATTTATTGAGGCGTCTGCGTCATGGTCTTCAGCATCTGAAGGAAGTAAGGGTTGTCGCAGTTGTTTAGTATGTATATTGCTTAGTAATTGTGGCGTGTTTTTGGGTTTTGTGTGTCGGTGTTTGTGATCCTCCGTGTTCAGCGGGCACCAATGTTTGGCGTTTCTTCCGGGGTCGCTTCTTCTCGACGTTTTCGTGAATCATATAAGTAGCCTTGTTGCGTTGTGTTTCCTTCACCTATACCGCGGTTTATCGCCGGCTCTATCAGGCAGGTCCTGCGAGTGCGTGCGTGTGCGTGGATGTAGCATTCGACAGTAGACTTACCTACACAAGCCGGGAATACGTTTTAATGGCTTAAAGAAGCCGTTTATTCATACAAAAAGCATGTTGCGCGATTCGCGGAGGTGACACACAGTAGTAAGTTATAGGCCGCCGCTTGGTTGAAATCCGATCTAATTCCCCACTCCTTTCCCCCGCGGTAAAACTGTTACGTACTAGCTAACTATCCTACTCTTTCAATATGCTCAAACATAACTAACTCTTACTACTTAAATTAACTCTCCCTATTTTTCTCTCCCTCTTGTGCGCGTAAAGTACTCCTTATATAGCCCCCCGCGGATTCAAATACACTTCTCATTAACGGCAATGAGAATCCTCGCGCGTGAAGTAGCATGTTCGCGTTAGTTACTGGCTTCGCGCACCGCGGATTTGAAGATGCACATCTCTAGGCCATCACAGAGCTTCGGCGCCAAAATAGCCCACCGCTGGGACAGCGGCACCGTGGTTTGTACATGCGCGGGTTGAAGACGCACATGCCCTAGCTAACGACAGAAGCTTCTTCCACGCCAAAGTACACACACGGCACGCGCAATGGCCTTGGCAGCATCGCGGATTGAAGACAGCAAGCATTTCTAGGCCAATCACAGAGCTTCGCGCCACAATACCTGCATGCAGCGTGCAATGACACAATCGCGACGTCACTAGATCGCGAGAATACAATGGGCGCCTGTGTAAACACTACTACTAAGCCCGCGCTGACAAAGTAATACATTTGTTGCGCGCTTTGTTGCTAAAACCAGAGGCTTTGTCATTGGCGTGACGCTTTGCAGGGCTGCTAAGCCGATGCAGCGTGAAAATAAATCCCATGGGGGCTGATGCACGCGAGTCCTTCCGAGCCGGTACGGCTTCTCCGGCCGTGCCGCCTAACGCGGGAGGCGCCGCGCCCCCGGCCGTCGCCCTCGCGACCCGCCACGTAACCGCGCGCACGCAGGCCGGCGCGTGCCAGCCAGCCGCGCGCTCGCGGTGTGTTCAGCGTTTACCGCGCGCCTGCGTACTACGCCGCCCTCCCCGGCGCACACTATCTCACCAGCGCGGCGCACACCATCTTCGGCCGGGGCCGGCGCACACTATCTAGGCTGCCGCGCGCACCCGGCACGCCCCGGCGCACACCTATCTCGTCGCCGGCGCGGGCGCACTATCTAGCCGCCGCGGCGCACGGGAGACGAGCACGCACCGCTCCGGCGCACACTATCCGTCGGGGCCGGCGCGCACTATCTAGCGCGCGGCGGCGCACGGGGCACGCACCGGCCCCGGCGCACACTATCTCGGTCGCCGGCGCGCACTATCTAGCGCAGCCGGCGCGACGGGATAACACGCACCCCCGGGCGCAACACATCTCGTCGCGCGGCGCGCACTATCTCTGGCCGCCGGCGGCGCACCACGCCCCCCCGCGAGCGCACTAATCTCGTCGCCGGGCAAGCGGCACTTAAAGTGCTAGCCGCCGGCTGCGCACAAACGCACGCGCCCCGGCGCACACTTAATCTCGTCGCCGGCGCGCACTATCTGCGGCCGCGCGGGCGCGCACCAACGCACGCGCGCGGCGCGCAGTTATCTCGGCCGCCGGCGCGGACCACGCACCCCCCGGCGCAGCAGCTATCTCGCGCCGCGTGGCACTATCTCGGCCTTCATGACCCAGGCTGAGCGTGCACAAATCAGGGCTGCGCGCTAAACATCGCCCCTTCCCTCTAGCACGGAAGCCGCTTCCGGCGCTTCGACTACCAATAACTAGCGGGGCAGCCTGATTGCGTCACCACGCCGAGTGTATACACTTGTATCATAAATTCACACAGAAAGTGAAATTGCAAATTTAAATTAGCCGCGCTCCAAAATTACTAATTCTAGATCCGCGACAATGAAACTGACAGAATTATATCCCCGCAAACATACAATCATCACGTAGATAAATCCCCCCTGTTATCATTACACTGTTGAATCCGCGCCTTATTATAAAACTGTTGAATGCCCTGAGGCCGGTCAGCCTTCCGTCTAGCTGTCGACTGTTCGCAGGCAGGGTAGACCCAGAATCCGCTCTTTTATTGGGGCGGCCTTCTGGTAGTAAGGCATGCGGGCGTGCGGCTCCCTTCTTCGTCTCTCAACCAGCCAGGCCGTTTTCATTGAACGCCGCAGTTGGCTAGATGGCGGTTGAGGATATCGGCCTGGCAAGCGTGGCTCTTGACATCCCGCGAAATCTCCCCATCGACGCACCATTCGGCTCCATCTCCGTGCAGGTAGCGCGGGGGTCGTCGTCGGAGCCGCGGGGGTCGTCGTCCGAGCCGCGGGGGTCGTCGCCGGAGCCGCGGGGG
>NW_014579743.1:22282-26696 GCF_000485595.1 Priapulus caudatus
ACACTACGCACCCGCGCACACCTATCTCGCCGCCGGCGCACACACGCACCCGGCGACACTATCTCGTCGCGCGGCGCAACACGCACCCCGGCCGGCCACACTATTCTGTCGCGCCGCGCGCACACACGCCACCCCCGGCCGCACACTATCTCGCCGGCCGCGCGCTAACCACGCACACCTCCCGGCACACTATCTCGTCGCCGGCGCACACCCGTCCGAGCCGCGGGGGTCGTCGCCGGAGCCGCGGGGGTCGCCGTCCGAGCCGCGGGGGTCGTCGCCGGAGCCGCGGGGGTCGTCGCCGGAGCCGCGGGGTGGTCGGCGGGATGGTGGATCGCCACCACGGGCTGATCGCCGCCTCTCTCGCTGCCGCTCGGTCTCTGCGCCGGGCGTCGGGATGGCGGGGCCCGCTCGACGACGACCGAGCAAGGCCGGACCGCCGGGCGCTCGGACGCAGGGCGATGAGCGGCCGTCGCGGGGGTCGTCGTCGGCGTCCTGGTCGAGGCCGGCGCGTCAGCGGGACCGCGCAGGTACCCGACGGAGAGCGCCCGAAATGACGGGTTCTCTCCCCCGGATGTACGCTCCCAGCGGTCCCGCCGATAGTCGCCCCGCAGTTTGTGGGGGCGGTCGCGGAGATGCCTCGCCAGCCGGTGCTCCACGATCGCCGGGCAGGAAAACTTGCATCCGCCGACAGGGCATCGCACCACCGGCCCACGACGCGTGTGTAATTCCGCGTCGTGGGCACGTGCGTGCAGCGTGGGGCGGTCGCAGGCCACGCACCAGGCCCATCGACCTGACCCCACGGCCCCCGCCTGGAGTGGGGCACCTCCAAAGAGGCGCCGCTCCGGACGTCCGCCGGGCCCCCATCGGGCGGCGGCGGTGTCGGCATGCTCGGCCGGCGGCGCTCTCACGGCGGCCGGGAGCGCAGGAGCGGATGACCGCGCCGGCGGCGCTCTCGCGGCGGCCGGGAGCGCAGGAGCGGAGGACCGCGCCGGCGGCGTTGATGATGGCGGCGCCACTGCCGCCGCCGCGGTGGTCATCGCTCTCGCCCTTACCCGCTCCCGGCGGTAACGTGCCTTCAGAGCCTTCCGCCTCTTCCCTTCGGTGAGGCGGGCCTCCTCGGCAGCGCTCGCCGCGGCAGCCTCCCCCGCTGACCTTCCTTGGCGGCACTCCCGGCGACGGCGCCGCTGCCTCCCCTCCGTCTCCTCGCCTTCCGACGAGGCCGCCGTCCGTGCCCCCGGGTCGACCGTCACCTCTCCCTCGCTCGTGGTTCGCCGCGGCGGCGGTGACGGCGGCACCCCTCGGCGGCCGTCGGCGGGCGGCGGGGGACATGCGGCACCCTCCGGGGTGCCGGCGGCCATCTCGATGACGGCGTCATCGCCGGCCGTCACTCCCGGTGTGGGAGCGGCGGGCTCGTCTTCGGCCGGGAGTGCGGTAGGGGCAAGGAGACTTGCCAATCCCCCGCGCCTTGGTGCGGCGTCCGCCTCCTCCTCTCCCGCCGGGGCGCCACCCTCGGCGACCACCTTACTCGCCCACGCCAATACGGCGGGCGAGGGGTGACTTGTCTGCCGGGGGCTCGGTGAACATCCGTAGCCCGGCGTCCGAGGACGGGGGCTAGGGGCGGCCACTCCTTCTTCAGCTTCTTCCGTGCTGCTGCTCTCGCTACTACTGCTCCCGCTGCTGCTACTGTCGCCACTCGAGGACCACTCGTAGCCCTCCTCCAAGTCTTCCATCATTTCTCCCATCATTTTTACGCTCTTGTGCTTCAATCGCTTATCAATGTCTGTCTACGTTCTACGAGTTTGTCTCCCTACCTCTCCCCTTTTTATACGCTGAGCGAGCCACCACTGTTACCAGTCTGACGTCATCCCCCATTGTATGACGCCACACAGGCTTCGCACGCCCCAGCTTCATTCCCAGCTGTGAGATTCTCTTATGCCTCTCACTCTGCCCATCACAGCTCCATGCACAGTCTCTCTTTCGCGAGGGTAGACCTCTTCCGTTTTTGGCAGGTCCGAAAAGCACCCGCGTGACGTAGCAGCCTCCGAACTCATGCATCGCCCGCCGCCTCGGCCGGCCGCCATAGGCGACCGCCGTCGCCGACTTTCACGACGCTACCTGTCCCCCCCGGTAACCTCTAACGTTCTGTCCCCCTGCGTATGCGCGCTCAGGTCCCTGCGACGTATCGGCTCTCCGCGAATTACGTCGCCGCCGACGTCAGGCCGTTGCCGTATGGCCGACCGACGTCGCCGAACCTTTCAGGCTCGGCGCTAACCGGTCGCCCGGTATGACCTCTCTCCATTCCTGCGGTCACGCCGCTAGGTCTCCTGCGACGCGTATCCCGCCTCTCCCCCCGGACTTAACGCTCGCCGTCCGACCTCGCCCGGCGCCGTATGCTCGGACGCCCCGCCGCGCCGACCTTCAGCGGCGGCACGCTCTCCCGCGCTAAACTTCACGTTCTTCTCTTTCTCCCTGTGGTAGGCGGCTGGTCTCATGCGACGTATCGGCCTCGCGATTACGTCGCGTCCGACGTCGGCGCGGTCGTTATGTGGGCGCACTGGCCGTCGGCCGACCTTCCAGCGCACTACGGTCATCCGGTCTTCTATCTTTCCCCCTGTGGTAGCGCCTGGGGTCTCATTGCGACGTATCGCCTTCCGAATTACGCGCCGTCCGTGACGTCGGCGGGTTCGTTATGTGCGACCGCGTCGCGCCGACCTGTCCAGCGCCCACTACGGTCAGTCCCGTACTTCCACTCTCCTCTGTGGTAGCGGCGTGTGGTGCGGTCTCATTGCGACGTCTAATCGGCACTTCCGAATCGTCTGCCGGCCGACAGCCCGGTCTTATGTGGCGACCGCCGTCGCCGACTCCGCTCAGCGGACTACCGGTCATCGCCGGTACTTCTCTCTTCCCCTGTGTAGCGGGCTGGTCCATTGCGACGTATGCTCTCCCGTAAATTACGGTCGCCGTCGACGTATCGGCGCGTCGTTATGTGGCGACCGCCGTCGCCGACCTTCCAGCGGCACTACGCGTGCATACCGCGTCTTCATCTTTCCCCTGTGGTTAGGCGCTGCGCGTCTCATTGCGTACGTATCGCCTCTGCGAAACCCGGCCTCCGAGTCGCCGGTCGTTAGTTGCGACCGCCGTCGGCCGACCTTCAGCGGCACTAACGTCATCCCGGTAACTTCTATCTTATCTCCCTTGGTACGGCGCTGGGTCGCATTGCGACGTATCGCTCCCGAATCTACGATCGCCCGTCGACGTCGGCGGTCGTTATGCTGGGCGACCGCCGTCGGCCGACCTCTCAGCGCGCGCCTACGTCGCCCGGTAAACTTTCTCTCTCCCCTGTGGTAGGGCGCTGGGTCTCATTGGCGACGTAATCGGCTTCGCCGAATACGTTCGCCGTCCGACGTCGCGGTCGTTATGGGCGACGCCTCGGCCGACTTTCCAGCGGGCACTGACGTTCGTCCCGCGTACTTTCCTCCGCCTGTGGTAGCGCGGCTTGGGTCTCATTGCGAGTATGCCTCCGAATTAGCCGTCGCCGTCGACGTCGGACGCGTCGTTATGTGCGGACGCCGTCGGCCGACTTCTCAGCGCACTACGGTCATCCGCGGACTTCTCCTCCTCCTCCCTGTTACCAGGATCCGCCGCTCTCGCGGCGGCGGCAGACGCAGTGGGGCGGCACTCTCGACACACTGCGACAGCTATGGCCTGTTCCGTCGGCTTGTCTTCCTGCGGCTTAGGGATATTAATGCTGTTCCCTCGGTGCAAGGGATGTGTTCGCGCATAGTGCATAGATGGACGGACCTCGGTGTGCATTACCGTACTCGCCACGCAGAGGCGTGACGCCTCCCCTGGGGCGATCTCTCAATTTGGGCTGGAATACACCACAAGCCTCCACTGTCCTCCCACGTGAGAGTCTCCCTCGCCTCTCCACCTCTGACCGTGCCACCGAATTCCGTTCGCCGATGACGCTCTACGCTCCGTCCGTCGCAACTAGGGGATGATTAAGTCATCCGCCTAGATAAAAACTCGACGGATGCGTCTTCCCCGCTGCGCTGTCTTGGTCCTCCCGACTCCTTCACTGCGCGTTACGCCTCAACTTTCTGAGGGTAGGCGAATGTACGTAGCACTAACATATGTTCCAGTAGCCGCCCACACCTACATCTCTATAAAGCCGAGATATCTTGCGTCGGCGTACTACACGCTGGGAAACGCGTCTGCGTCCCGCGGCTCCATCAGCGGCGATGCCCCGCCGGCGGTAGAGGCTTCTAGCTCCCCGCGGCGCGTCGGCCGTCTGTCTGAGGATGCGCTCTTTCCGCTCCTCCATTTCCTCTTCGCCGCCGGCGATTCACCAGCGGTGATGTCCGTCTTCTCTGTCGCCGCCTCTCACCCTCATGGTTGATCGGCCCGCGCGCCC
>NW_014579744.1:0-6212 GCF_000485595.1 Priapulus caudatus
ACGCGGCGCGCGCGGCCGGCTTGGCGGCGGCCCGTCGCGCGTGATGCTTTTTGTTGGCTCGCTCGTTGTACCGTTGCACTTGGCGGTAACGCGCATCATCCGCCTGCTTTTTTGTGTGTTTCAGACGAGCTCGCTTCTAAGGAACGGAGAACTGGGAGACAGGCACGCGGTCCCTGACACCGTGCAGGTGCGCACGGGCGGGTGCCTCGCGGCCCGGCGACTCAACACAGCATGCGGGATGCGACCGACTTGAGGGAAAGGTAGTGTTCCTCTGGCTTATCCTTTCTCATTACTTTCGGCCGGCCGGGGGGGTCACTTCGTTTGAGAGAAGGAGGTTTCTTTTTCTTTGCTCTGACATCTTCCCCCCAAGGGGGTGTTCTGCTCTTGGACGCAGTTTTGATGAGAGAAGGTAGGTCTGCCCTTCCTTCCTCTAACTTCCCCCCACCCTGGAACGTCCCGCTCGTCGGACGCAAACTCCAAGCCTTTGCCCCGGCGCAGCTGGGGGGCGATCGGTGTTCCGCAGGCGGAAGGTCCGCGGAGCGAACGGGCGAAACGTCTCGGGGCGAAGAAACTGCCCTAACGAAGTATGACGATGAAATCGCCTCCGGTGATGGCATCTCGTTAGCGAGGCATGCGACGAGTTGCGCTGCGTCTTATTATGGCGCGACAAGGCTTTGCTGGCGTTCCGCGCGCTGTGCGCCCCTCGCACGCGAGCGTGCGCTGCTTTGTTCAAAACAGGTTTCCGTGCCTGCGTCCCCATGAATCGGCGTTTATGAATGCAGGCGGTGCGTTAGGGTTCGTAAAGACCTTCTGCGTCGATGTCTTCATGACATTGTTCGTACCCCGCCCGAACGTGTGTCTTAATCATCTTCGCTCGTCTCTCTCTGCTCGTCTCTCTCATCTCTCTCTCTCCTACTCTCTCTAATCTACTCTCCTCTCCCTCTGTCGTGCTGCTCTTCTGCTCTCCACTCTCACTCTCACATCTGCACTCTCACCTCTCACTCTCCCTCTCAACTCTCACTGCTCACTCTGCACTCTCACTCTCACTCTGCAACTCCTCACTCTCGACTCTCACTCTCGAGCTCTCACTCATCCACCTATGCAACTCTCACTCTCACACTCTCACTCGGTCCACTCCTCACCTCTCACTCTCACTCATGCCACTCTCATCTCATCGCTCTTCTCTCTCTCCTCCGTTCTCACAGTCTCGTCGCATCTCTCTCTGCGTCATCTATCGTCGTCGTCTCTTCTCTGGCTCGTCGCTCATCTCTGCGCTCATCTCTCCTCTCTCCTCTCTTCATACTTTCTCTCGCTCTCTCATCTCTCCCCCTTTTCTCCGCCTTGAGATCTAGGCGGGCGACACAAGTGTTCGAGTATGTTATGTATTATATCAAGAGCGCATGTATGTATTAGCTTTTGGTATATGATCATATGCAGAATAACAGCAGGCAGTTTAAAACAGTGGAACCCCGTGGCCTGCTCGAAAAATGTGGTAGGTGGCGGGCTGGTGGAACAATTGTAGTTGGGTGCATGCCTTTAAATGGGTACTATTAACAGTTTGTATTGAGTTGTTCAAAAGTAAAACTGCCTGCCTGCGGCTAAACGCCTAAGAGTGAGGGAGCTCACCTGGAGGGAGTGAAAAGTTTTTTGAGTCGTGGACCCCATTTGAGAATCTGTGAAGCTACAGACCCCTCCCCAGAAAAATGCAAGCATAAGCACATAAAGCAAAACTTTGCATGCGCGACTGGTTCACGGACGCCCTGAAGCAGGGTTGCGTAAGCGGGTCTTCCAAGTCCTTATAAGTACTGGTATTTTGCGCAAAAATAAAGATATGGGCGCGCTTATGTGCTACTTATTTTTGGTGAAAATGCTTAGAAAAGTACTTAATAGTCCTTATTTTTTGCCAAAGGACCAATTGTTTTATAAAACTGTTCTGCGAGCTTAGAGTAAGAATTTGTTGTTATATATATCAAGGAGTAGATAATAGGAATTTCCTATTATTCTACGCCTCTGGATTATATATAAACGGAAATAATTAAATCTGCTGTGCAATTGTGTAAAATAAATAATTTAATAATTAGTGTAGCTTTAATTTAGTCCGCGGGTAAAAAAAAGTCTTTATTTTGGCCGTCCAGAAAGGGGTCTTATAAGTCCAATTATTTCAACGCATGTGTCTTACTACTAGTGAACCGCCTGTGAAGCCCATCCACCGGACGGCCCAAAGGGGATCCATGGTCGCAGTTAAGGACCCCTGCGCCTAGAGTGAGAGTTCAGATGAGCGCCACTGTGCGTAACGATGTTGGGCAACATGTCTTCAATCATCAATATGCAGGAGTGAATAATAATAAATACGACTCTATTATAGATTTCCACTTCCGATCAATATCATTAATCAAAATGTAGACGGGTGTTTAGTACTTTGTATTAACAGTTTGTGTTGCAGTGACATCGAGAGGGAGAATGAGAGAGAGAGAGGTGGGGAGAGAGAGAGAGAGAGAAGAGAGAGATAGAGGAGAGAGAGAGAGAGAGAGAGCAGAGAAGAGAGAGAGAGAAAGAAGAGAGAGAGAGAGAAGAGAGAGAGAGAGAGAGAGAGAGAGAGGGAGAGAGAGAGAGAGAGAGAGAGAGAGAGAGAGAGAGAGAGAGAGAGAGAGAAGAGAGAGAAGCATAGAGAGGCGAGAGAGACGAGAGAAATAGAGAGAGAGAGGATTATGTTTGTCACGCCATCGTGTAATAATACTCATAGTTTGTTTCCTCGTTGAGTCTGATCTAGTCGTGCGGGAACACACTGTTGAAGGTTTGTGTGTGTGCCGCAGCTGGCGCGCGTGTAATGAATAACTCATTCT
This sequence comes from Priapulus caudatus, assembly GCF_000485595.1. Classification (NCBI taxonomy): domain Eukaryota; kingdom Metazoa; phylum Priapulida; class Priapulimorpha; order Priapulimorphida; family Priapulidae; genus Priapulus; species Priapulus caudatus. Next base: position 2,844 of record NW_014579744.1, read on the forward strand.
GCTATTGTACCACGCCGTCCTGTCAGCGGTCTAGTTGTCTAGACGCACAAGTTCAACTCTGTCTGTCACCGACCCGTGCTGCACGCACACATCGCTCCGCACGTCTGCGAAGTAGGTCTTAAGGCAGTTTTTTTCGGTGATATATATATATATATATATATATATATATATATATACCATATATATATATATATATATATATACATAATATATATATATATAGATATATATATATAATATAAGGATATTAGGGGGTGGAATTAATGACATATTCTTTATTGCACCTGGCTAATATATAATATATGTATCCATAATATATGTTGTGTGTGTGTGCGTGCGTGCGTGCGTGCGTGCGTGGCGTGCGTGTTTTGTCTCGTGTGCTGTGGCGTGTGTGCGTGCGCGCGGCCCGCGCAGCGCGGTGCGTGGAGTGTGTGTGATGTGTGCTTGCGCGCGCGTCGTGAGTGGGGCGTGCGTGCATGCGGTGCGTGTGTGTGGTATATTTCCTAGTAGTGCCTGACTTTTATCTACTCAAGGCTATAATATAAATGCTATAAATATGCGCGCAGGGAGGCGTTGCTCGTGACGTCAGACTCTTCCGTGAGTCATCATTAGTGATGGTGTGAGTCAGTCAGCGTGAGTGTGATGAGCGCGAGCGACCGTTCTTTTATTCGGCGCATTTCGTTCGCTCAAACGCTAACGCGGTTAAGCATAATTCATAATTGTTTAGCAGGACGCAATTAAAGGAACGATGGCGTTTTCGCCCCCGGGTACGGAGCGAATTAACGTGCATTGGCGATCTGATCAGCAGCGTGTAAGCGTAATTTCGCGTTCATGTCAGAAGTAGGGGGCGCCTCGCGAACGATGGGCATCGTGTTAATAGCGGCCCTTCTCGCGGGCCATTCGTCGTCTGACAAATGTCGACGTTTCGGCCCGGCCGCCACCAACCTGCCCGCCGGTCGTATAAGGTCGTATTTTTTCAGTTGGCAGCGCGTTCTTACTCGTTTTTTAACGATCGTTCGGTTATTCTGCGCCTGTCCGTGCTTGCCGTGCAGGCGCGTGTTTGGCGTGTGTTTTGTGTGTGCGTGCGTGCGTGGGTGGCCGTGGCGTGTGTGCGTGCGTACCGTGCCCGGCGAGTGTGTTTCGTTCTCTAGAGAGTAATTACTCTCAAACCAGCTGATCTGAATGCTGACAAAGCATAATCTGGGCTTCTTTCGGCCATCGTACTGCTGGCTAGGGATGCCTGGCCTGTGTGCATACTGCTGCTGGTGCTGGGCTGCTAGCGGCTGCTGCTGTGGTGGTGGTGGTACTCGCTGTACTGCTGTACTGCTAGCCTGACTGCTGCTGGCTGCGCTGCTGCTGCTGCTGCTGCTGCGTTTGCTATAACTGCGAGAAAGTGGGTTTAATCCGCCGCCTAAATTGGGGCGAAGAGTTTCAAGTTTGGTGGCGACTTTTTTATTATATAGTGGCTAGACTAGGTGTTTGGCTTTGGGATTACATATATATAATATATATATATATATGTGTTGTGTGTAATACGCACGCGCTAACGCGCACGGCGCAAGCACTACCAGCACACACCTATGCATACACACGCACACGCGGCGCAAACACGCACGGACGCGCAACGCCCACCACACACACATACGCACGCACGCCGGGTCACGGCATCGCACCAACGGCACACCACGCGAACGCGACGCCCGTACGCACACACATCACCAATCACATATATATAATATATATATATAATAATGTATAAACTATAACAGCAGATTCATTCTGATATTCTCCAAAGGAATAGATCGATGATGGGCTGAAGGAAAACGGGACAGTGGCCTGGCCCAGACTCACAAGCGAGCGATGAGATATCGCCACCACACGCCCGCAGCGCGACCAACGTGTGTTTATTTTGATGTAAAAACGGCAGTCAGTGGTTGAAGTTGTAATTATAGAGTGAACTAAAGTACAGCTACAGTTTTCCTCGTCGCACCGAGTCCGGCGGCGGCGGCGGCGGCGGACAGAAATAAGCGAGGGGACGACTGTATGTGTAACGCACGCGTGCTGTCGTCCCAGCGTCGCGCAAGGCGAGTCGACGCGATACGCTCACCGTAATGACCGCAAATCTCTCTCTCTAGCCGGCTTCGCGCAATTAAAATGAAACATGACCTTAGGGTCATTGCATATTTTCAGTTCAAATAGGTTTAAGTTACGCTATGTAAAAAATGTCATTCGAAATATTCATTCGAAATATTTTTTCTAGAAATATTTTTAGAAAATGTTTTAAAACTAATGGCTGTACGGTTGCTTATAACGACGGTGGCGCCACTACTAGCATATCTACGTTTAAAGTTGCGCACCGCAACTTTTCGGCTGCAGGCTACAGATCGAGGGTGTTTCTCATGAATTCATTAATTTAAGAGGAGAAGGATTGCAATATCTTATACACAACTTTTAGATTCAATTATTATATGGACGAATTTGTCCTAAAATAAAAATCATTCGGTTAAATAGCAATTAGGTATAAATATAATTGCACTTTTGTGATTATCCCTCGGTCAACGTGCAAAATAAATCGGCAAAAGCGCAACTTTGTCAGGGTGGCAGCACAGTCGCGGGATGTCATATCAGCAGTCAATAATAAAGATTTCAAAACTCACTGTTGTTTCAAATTCATGACAAATGTGAATGCATGATTATAGAAATTTGTAGGTATATACAACTATTTATGCACAAATCATAATACGCTAAAATTCTAGAGTGTTGTATCGAGACTCGTATCGAGAGAGCGTATAGACAGAACAGAATGCAACCCCCGTAAAGGGCAATGTTTCGTTACGAGGTCGAAAACTTTGGACACGAGTGAGAAATCGGCCCAAAAACGAGTGTAAAAGGTTTTTTTTTTTACATTCCCGCGAAAGTTCGCGTGATGGTCGCACGTATTTTGGAAATAAAATTGAAATGCTAGATCAGAAGACTTAATTACGACGAAAGTCGACAGATATTCCTCGACTGCAGAGAATGCATCAGCAGCAGCCAACAAGGATTCCCAAAATAGTGACGGGAGGGGGAGGGGGGAGGCCTACCCCACCCCCCCTCCGAGTCTCCACTTGCATCGGTTTTCTCCACATGCCAAAGTGTTTGCGGCGCATGTGGGGCAACACACTGCTCTAGATTTCCTCTCCAGGAGGGTCACCGTATGTAAACCACTCTACTGCTGCTGCTATTGTAGAACAGGCAGCGATGAGAGAATGCAACAAACATTAGTTAACCACTCTGCTGCTGTTGCTGCTGCTGCTATTGTAGAGCAGCGATGATGAGAGAATGCACCAAACATTAGTTAACCACTCTGCTGCTGCTGCTGCTGCTGCT
>NW_014579744.1:7040-8300 GCF_000485595.1 Priapulus caudatus
GCTGCTGCTGCTGCTGCTGCTGCTGCTGCTGCTGCTGCTGCTGCTGCTGCTGCTGCTGCTGCTGCTATTGTAGAGCAGTGATGATGAGAGAATGCACCAAACATTAGTTATAGCTGACGACGGCAGCAGCATCTTTCCTCTAAACCCAGTAATTCTTAACCTTGTTTGAGTCGTGGACCCCCTTGAGAATCTGGTGAAAGCTACGGACCCCTCCCCAAAAAGACGCACGCAAGCACATAAACACAATATTTGGCATGTGTCTGGTTCACGGACCCCCTGAAGCCCATCCACGGACCACAAAGGGGTCCATGGACCACAGGTTAAGGACCCCTGTAACCTTTCAATGATCGCTCGGCGTTAGCGTGAAATTTTCACGGCTCTACAGACGCACACGATTGCTAGAGTTTCTTAAAATGAATGCTCCCAAGTCAAAACAAGGCCACAAATATACATTATCTATGTCAGAAAATATGTGAGTGCGATAATCATTTATGTATTACATGCGTTATTAATGGTCTTATACTTTTATAGCCCGAATAAAAATGGAATTGCAAGGATGTTGCAACTCTTGCAGCACGAAGTACAAATTTAACTTCTGTAGATAACAATATCTAGCTATAGGAAGATTTCTGTGATTTTACCATCATGCACACATGTACACACGCACACGCACACGCACACGCACACACACACGCACACATACACACCCACACATAGCCAGTCAGGCAAAGTTATCTGATAAGACCAGTAAACACACATCCTGCAAATCTACTATACAACTATCTTTTTTGATAGCACAAGTGCACAGGTTCACATATATAGCCACACATGGTGAGGCTGTAGGGAAAGGGCCAAGGGTCATGCAACACCCTAGAATATGGAGCAAAACTAAACCATAAAGCTACTCAGATATAAATAACGATGAAATAATCATAATAACTTAAAGAATAGCTTTATCCTTGCATGTTAAGCCTAATCTTACATGTACGGATTATTCCTCGACTTTCCTCAAAAAAGAATATTCTCTCGTCACTGCCTAGAATAGGTTAGGATTTTCTGCCACCCATACTAACATTGCCAAGTAACATTGCCAAAAATTTGCTCAGGGTATGGCTATGCTCCTACAGCTACATGGAATTGAAACTTATTGAAAAAAATAGCTTTAAAAGTTTAAAACAAAATATACTATCACATTTTGGCTGGAAAAGCAGCATTTGATGGATTTTGGTTTAATAGATAATCCAAAACGATTCATTCCAT
>NW_014579744.1:8363-10460 GCF_000485595.1 Priapulus caudatus
CACACACACACACACACACACACACACACACGCACACATACAACCCCACACATAGCCAGTCAGCCAAAGTTATCTGATAAGGCCAGTAAACACACATCCTGCAAATCTACTATACAACTATCTTTTTTGATAGCGCAAGTGCACAGGTTCACATATAGCCAGACATGGTGAGGCTGTAGGGAGAGGGCAAAGGGTCATGCAACCCCCTAGAATATGGAGCAAAACTAAACCATAAAGCTACTCAGATATAAATAACGATGAAATAATCATAATAACTTAAAGAAAGAATAGCTTTATCCTTGCATGTTAAGCCTAATCTTACAATGTAAGATTAGGCTTAACATGCAAGGATAAGGCTATTCTTTAAGTTATTATGATTATTTCATCGTTATTTATATCTGATGGGTGGCAGAAAATCCTAACCTATTCTAGGCAGTGACGAGAGAATATCCTTTTTTGAGGAAAGTTGAGGAATAATCCGTACATGTTACATGTACGGATTATTCCTCGACTTTCCTCAAAAAAGGATATTCTCTCGTCATTGCCTAGAATAGGTTAGGATTTTCTGCCACCCATACTAACATTGCCAAGTAATAGCTTTAAAAGTTTAAAACAAAACTATACTATCACATTTTGGCTGGAAAAGCAGCATTTGATGGATTTTGGTTTAATAGATAATCAAAAACGATTCATTCCATGAAGTCTGTGTAATAGTCAGTGTAGTATCTTAAAAAAATAATAAAAAAATAATTATTTATGATAAAGTCCCACCACTTGATCACATGGCAGATGGTTATTGATAAGTAACTGCAAAACACATTACAGAGACTCCAACCCTTTAAGCATCACCTAAACTGGAGATTCTCCAGCCTGGACCACTTGGCAAACTGGAGACCACACTCTGAGCGCGCGGATCGTGGATTGGGAGCGCCGAAGGCGCTCACCCATTACGGGTGGGGTCCAAGGGGCAGCCCCCCGGAAGTTTTTTTTAGTATTGAAACAAGCTATTTTTTACACATTAATTTTGTTTGATTCATTTTATTAAAGAAACAAAGCGAAATAGCTTCTGTAGATATTGCTGGCCTTAATTCTGTCACTTTATTCCTTTTGTTCAAACTGAAGTGTGTTCTAGGTTGTACTTCGTCAATCAAATTATTATTTTTTTAAATAGTTATTACACCTTTTTTTTTATTTGGCCGGGAGAAAACAAAACTTTTAAGAGCGGGAGAAAATGCAGCTTAAGCGGGAGAACAGGAGATTTTGGGAAAATCGGCCCCAAAACGAGAGCTTCCGCCCAAAACGGGAGCGTTGGAGTCTCTGACATTATAGGTTTTCGCATCACATGACACAATTATTGCATGCTGATATGATACATATTAAATGATGTAATAGAGTTTATGGGTTAAGTATATGGTGATGATGGTGTTAGGGTTAATAATCCTAATTGATTCATAACACTATCTCTGATCGTAATCCTACGCCAATCTTTAAAATCCAGGATCATACAGCAAGAAGGATTGAACTCATAATGCCACTACGGCAGCAACATGTCTGGTGTGTTTAGTTTTAAGTTTTTGTCACCGGAGTATGTTAGACCAAGAATGATAGCTTAGTTCACACATCCTTTGGACTTTAATATCGTGAACAATCGATAAACGAGACTAAATATCCATCCGATAGTGTCATTTACTTTTCCCCATTGCATATGCGTGGAACGAACAGTCTTTCTTGTGGTTAGTTGGACGTCTACTGGTAGATTGACAAGCTATAGCCATAGTACGGCAAAAGCCGTAACAACTAGCAATAATATTCAGCTATATACTGCAGGGTTTCTTCTACATAGGAGGCACTGCGGCGCACCGCCGTTGTCAAATTTAACAATGCCGTTGCGAAAATGTTCCTGTATTTACCAGTGTTGTAGTCGAGTCCGCACCCCCCGAGTCCGAGTCCGAGTCCGAGTCCGCACCCCCCGAGTCCGAGTCCGAGTCCGAGTCCGAGTCCGAGTCCGCACCCCCCGAGTCCGAGTCCGAGTCCGAGTCCGAGTCCGAGTCCGCGCCACCCGAGTCCGAGTCCACACCACCCGAGTCCGAGTCCGAG
>NW_014579744.1:11119-16076 GCF_000485595.1 Priapulus caudatus
ACGTTTCTTTTTGCGTGCCGGCACACTCCTGTGTCATTCCCGATTGCAGCTTTCTCCTCGATTCCGAGAAAGTTTTGCTGTCGCTCCCTCATACCAGCCGTGACATATACAGCAATAAGCATGCCCACGCGACTGTAACAATCAGTGCATTCGCCCTCCCCCCCTACTTCAATCAATGCCGCCACAGCCAGCAAGCACGAGCCACAATGTGCACAGCCACGGATGTGGGTAACAGCGGTGTCGCGGGCGCGTGAGTCTCCCGCAAAATGCGCAGCGTGAGACTTAGTAGGTCTGCTAACAAAATAAGACTTAAACTTATAAATCTTAAAGATTTAAACTAATAGGTGAAATTTTATTTTCAGGGTGCCTCAAATGCAGTCTAAGACATTCAAATTTATAAAATTTTGTTGGGTTTCCCCAGAACCCCCTCTACCTCCCACCCCCTGCATCTGCCAGCAGAATCCACATTCGTGCCTACTGCACACCTTTGAATCCATCATGTGCGTTTTTCCCCCAAACTGCATGGCCAGTAATTACCGCCGTTGTCTAATTTTCCCTCAGAAGAAACCCTGTACTGAGCTATTCGTGATGAGTGTACATTGGTAATCAAGTTTATAAGCTTCATTATTAGATGTCATGCCGTGAGCCAACGCTCGAAATGTCAATGGCAATTCACACAAACCCGATCATTTATGATTTACTTACCTATCAACTATATATTGCTTTATTCATATTCGGTGTCTTAAGTTACTTAGTGCCACGAGCTGTATGATGCCATTGCGAGATTTCACATTCAGATTAGATACATTTATTTTGTCTTTTATGATTTATAAGTATAACATGTAAATGCATATTCTAATTTCTATATAAATTTAATGGCAGTCAGATTAAATTACAGACTTTGACTTTGAGGTTTATTGATATTACTATTGGCACAAACCTGTGTGTAATTACGTTACATGTAGTATGTCGTGTGTAGCAATGGGTAGTACATCATGTTATATAATAACATGATATGTCCATGACTGGAGTGACATGATATGGGATAGACACGGAGTAGACAAGAGTCAACGAGTGACATCAATTTACAAATATCACGGCACGGACTCCTGACATGTTCACGCCATTAGGCCGTAAACCACACGACGTATAACGTACCGGTTTAACACACGTGTGTACTCCGCACAGCTTGTAGTCTTATTAGTTACTACTAACACTAAAAACTTCTTATAACTTAGCTTATTCTTTTCTTATTCAGTCTTACCATTGATCAAGCATGTAGTTCTGTTGTTGTTGTGTCGGCTTGTTCCGCCACTTTCGGGTACTTCCGTCAAACCCGTGGGGTAATAAATTTGTTCTAGAGACGATAAATTAGGGCCAGTCGTAATAAATAAGTTATGGGTGTGATGTGCTGTTTGTTTTATGCGTTGTTTCACTCATCAAATTTGCATCCTTGGAAAAATCAGAATATTATTACAGATTTTTATCGCCCAAGTTGAAGTTCACTTGAAAGTTCATCGAGGAGGGGGTCGTTTCTTAGACTGGCGCCACGTCTCTCTCTACACTTTTAGCTGGTGAACGGGTGAACACATATCGCCACCTATTGGTTGATTTAAATAAATAATTACTGTTACGTGAGGTACGGTATAGTATAGAGTAGATAATATCTATGTACGGCATCCCACGGCATCTATGTACGGTATGATACCACATGAAAGCTGCATCAGCATTTTTTTTAGATGTCACGCTACTGCGACGAGGACTTGCTCTCTATTACAATTTCAACAAAATGTTTTATTTAGGGGAAACTGGTCGTGTACGAACAAATCTCTCTCGTGATATTATGTAAAAAAAAAAAAACAACATTGGCACAGCATATGTGACTGGTGGGTACGTGCTCCCTAGAGTAAAAATATCAATTCAGCAAAATTCTGTTGTGTTTATTTGCTAAAGTCTGGACATAAAACCGCATATGCCAAGCAGGAGACATTGCCACCTATTGGGTGATTTAAAATTTACCAGCGTGACGTGTACGAGAGCACGCTATCATTACTGAAGAGAGACACTGAAATATACTTTTCAGCTCGAGATACTGCGAATAATGTATAATGTATATAATAATGTATGTAATAATTTATATGCGAATAAGAAGTAAATGTGCTCTGCAGCTCTCCAATTGAAACTTATAATTTCAATAAAATAATATTTAATTTCTGGGATACTGGACTTGCGGAAACAAACGCCCCTCCCAGTGTTACAAGAAAATGTGTTGCAATTAGACACTTTATGGCTGTTAAAGTCACTGATGGGTATGTGCTCTCTCAATTAAAAGTATAGTTAGTTTAATTAAAATACTATTCCATTCATTTTCTAAATGCAGGACAACTGCTCTTACTGCATCTATCACGGAGGACACATACCGCCATCTATTGGCTGATTTTATACTTGTTAGTGTCACGTCAATCGGGGCGCCGTATCGAGATAGATGAGATAGATAGATAAATAATAGGTTTATTGCAAAACTAGTGTTGACAACGTTACAATTAAAAAAAAATTGAAAACAAGATATCATCAGGCAGTATAAAACTGAAATTGATGATATTTACAATAATATATGTCCCATGATAAGACATAGATATTTTATAGTATCATTATTTAACTTTAAGAGAGGCATCGGTGCTAATTTTTCATGTGACACTACTGCGTCGAGCATTCGTTCTCCATTGTAAACGTATAATTTCGTCACCACACTATATTATTTAGTAGATACTGTGCATGCACGAATGCAAACTCCTGCGGTGCAANGATTCCTTGACCTACATTGATAGCTGAATAGTTTACATGCTTTGCATTTAATGGTTTGCATGCGCAGATGGCGCGCACGTTTAGCTCAGCGCCGAATGCGCGCCGTGTGCGGGGGGCCTTAAAGATAGAGTAAGTTTAATCTCTTATAAATGTTTTGGAATAACAATGTTTGTTTAAAAGGCACGTTTTGATTTAAATGCGAGAGTTTTCACGTGTATGTCAACAAAATGATAAAACAAGTTATAATTTAGTATTCGATGTTCGTTCATTACACAATTATAAAAATTGTTTAAATAATATGTTATCTACATTACTTATGCAATCAGCAAACAAATATAGTGTTTTCTTTCCAGGAACTATTTGCGCTAGCGTACGTAGACCTACTGTTAGCGTCCACAGTCACATCGCTCTATGTGTATCTCTACGCCGAAACCGTGTCCGACGGAGTTTCAAAATAGTCAACCTTGGAGCACATTTCTGGCTCAATAAGAACATTTTGTGATGTTTGCATGCTCACAGTAGATGCAGTATGTAGGCTTTTTGTTATACACTTTAATTTACAACCGTAGAGGTTTATTATTCTTCAAGAGTGGTGAGCATGTTTTACTGATTTATCGTACTAAGGTACCAGTGTACAGTGTACTAATCGAGTAGAGGTCTGTCCAGGTGTCACGGGATTAGCGGAGACTTCGGGTATAAATTGTACAATGAAATATTTTGTTTTGAAGCTATGTTGGATTGTGTCTACATTATTGATGCAGATTTTATGTAAAAACGAGATTGCTGTGTATTCAATCACGTATTTATTACTTTATTGTGCTTGTATTGCAGGGTTTGTTTTATTTGTTCCTTCTAATACTTGTACTTGGTCGGAGTAATAAACGGGCTAAGCACCCAATCTAGGACACACCATAGCCTATCTTCTTTTTTGCTTGTCGTTGATCTTTGACCCAAGGGCTGGACGGTGGCTGGACCCACACTACGACACTTATTTTAGTAACTAGCCGGTCAAATGTCATTAACAGACACGTGAACATTCACTTTATGTGATGTTATCGATAATACGTCTGAGATAGCAGCATCCAATGAATGAAGGCAAAGTACTGAGCATCAAACAATGTCATTGAATATTAAATAAGGACTTAATTCAGGTTTTGATTTTGGGCTGCTACTGATCGCTTTTTTGTAATGTTTTTTTTTCTATTATTAAAAGAAATATTACGTTAAATCACGTAACATGCGTACGTGATACGTGCACGAATACGATGAGCAGCTGTTCACTGCGTCGCTAACTAGTAGTACACACAGGCACTTGAAACGTCTCAATAAAAAAAGGTAAATAAACACGAAATGTATTTACTACCAAAGTCTTAATGTTTGCCTACTCTATTTCGCCTATAATCACCTGTAAATGCCGGTCAAATGCTTATCTGCAACACACAAGTACGCCCGCCCTGTGCACAAACAACATGAATAAGAGAGATGATAACATTTCGTGTTTATTTACCTTTTTTATTGAGACGTTCAAAGTGCCTGTGGTAGTACATGTGGTAATTGCGCAATTCCAAATTTTACTTCCTAGTTTTTCTCATGAATGGCTGTAGGCCTTGCTTTCAAGGACAGAAGCGACGAGTTGAGAGAAAAAAGGTCCAAAAGCGACTCTGAGACTGATATATGCAATACTAATCTCTATAAATAACTAACATATTGATTGCCCTAACTGCGGATACGCATATATTCTTAGTTTGTGCAAGATTCCAAGTTTGGGCACAACATGTCTATATAGGTATCGTTCTCTGATATAGGATTGAAATTTTATGTCAAAAGCAATAACAGCAAGCAACAAAATAATAAACTTGAGAAAAATAATATTTTATTGGTACATTTCGTAAATGAAGAGTTTGCGCGCGGGCATGAACGTGCAATATAAACTTAATTCAATGTCAACTCGCCCGCTGTTTATTTTCAATATAGTCCAGAATCAGATTAGTTGTCTCATATCTAGTAGTGCATGAGCACTACAATTACCCCTGCGTTATTTTCAGTGTAATCAGCACTGTGACCTCATGCTCATTCATGTAATTTCATTTCATTCCTATTATATTGAGCACACATTAGCACAATGCGATAAACGCATAGCAGCAGCCAGCGA
>NW_014579744.1:16117-21765 GCF_000485595.1 Priapulus caudatus
TAAATCGTTATAAGCACGGATACCAAACTAAATCTACAACTTCTAATATTTAATTAATTATATAATCCCATAAGCGTTTAATTGAACAATATTATTTAATTATAAAGTTTAACAAATGAACATTTTAATGTGTATCACATCTCATATTCGTTGACGAGTGAAAAAGATTGATATCTTTTCAATATATTGTGAACAACGATTTACTAATGCCGATAATAAGATACTGTACCACTAAAACATAACGATACCGACAAATTTATACCTAAAATCATACAGTGCTACCTTTAATAACCGTTTACCGTATATCGCACTATAGTATAAGTAAATAAGAGTTATAATATATTATTAATATAAGAGTTAAAAATAAGCTTTAATCGAACATTGCACTTGTCTGATTATACGCTAGATGTCAAGTTGAATAATAATAGATAAACGAACCTCCGCGTGCGCGCTTGTGTCGTCTTGTCATATATGAATCACCGTTGCAAACCTTCAACCGCAATTTGATAGTCAACCCGTAAACCGATAAACACGTGAGCGTCAGTTATTTCACGCGGGCAGGGTTAACAATGGCAGCAGTGAAGCTGGTTGCTCAAACGGTAAACGATAAACGGTAAATTTATCAATTATAAACCTAGAAAATGGGAAGAAGCCGCCACATTCCGAACGGCCGACCTCTAACACCAACCACTATTATCGGTATATAGTGGGTCCTAGCCTTTGCATAAAAATCCACACTCTGCAAAGCAGCATGTGGTTTGAAATCAGAGTTTTCCTTTTACTGGACAATGTGCCCTCGCAGGCTAAGGATTATTTTAAGTACCCAACAGTTTGGTCCGCGCCTGCTTATTTGGATATTCACAGCTAACCTATATATCTACAGGCCGTTCGGATATCCGCCACCAGCCGACGCGCCCGGTGGCAGATGATAGCTGCAGGTAATCGGTTAAGATTATTTTTTCTGGAACTTACCAGCTGCTTCTACTATCAGTAACATATTAATGTGAAATTGAATGTAATCTTAAGGTGCGCGGAAGGGCTACGTATATACGAGCACGACGTCCCATATGTCATCACAACAACAACAACAACTTAATTGTTGAAGCGCCCCTGCGTAATTGGCACGCAGCCCATACAATACAACAGACGCCTTCTACTGTTGCGCAATACCTATATATAGCCGTGACAACGTTGCCATTCGGTCATGATAATAAACCGGGCAAGCTGGGGGTATAAACAAGAAAACGAAAGTGAAGAGAGACACAGCAAGAGAGAGATAGCGAGGGTCAGAGAGAGCGAGAGAGAAAGAGAGTCGGAGCCTGTGTGTAATTTACACACAGGCGTATAACGAGTAAGGTTACCTTCTCATATACATCCCTCAGTATCTTTCTATAAGATTGTCCATCGACGGCCTCCCACACTCATCACGTAGCTTTCATGCAATGTAATATACAACGTCCCAAGAACAACCCGTCCTAATAGTGAGGCGTAGGAGTACGACATCTATATATCAGCCCAGTTTCTAGTAATGTACATAGACTACGGTGCTTTATGATGTAATTACAAACTAACAATAAACACAAATCTTATATTGTTAAGACAAACAATAAACTCGAACTTGTTAGATCAGCGCGTTTGACTTATATATGTCCTGTGATACAGGAACGAAACCACGTCTCACATCGTGTATAATCTTGTTATTTATTATCCGTAAAGAAAATCAACGACTTCCTAACGAACCCGGAATTGTGTTTTAATATAACGCGACGTGATCACGTATAGTATTGCATTTCGCGTGTTAATGCAACAGGACGGGCGCTATTGTGAAATGTTCACGAAACTGCCTTCTATAGTCCATTCTCTACTTTAATATATAGTTTTTATAGAAGTTTCTTCATAACGCGATCGAAGTCAGCCTAGTGCTTTATGATTAATGTTCAGACAAGAGTGTTAAAGCTACTCTCATCTGAAGTGTTATACCATAACGATACGAGTCGCTGTTGGGAATCCAGCCACTGGGTGAATGCGTAGAGTTAGAATCGTCGTCGCTTCTTCTCATCCAACCAGCGACAAATCTACTGGCGTGGCACGCTAACTGTAAGAGTCTCCAGGTAGGATATCAAGGTAGGTGTAGCTCTCCCCAAATGTAAGAGTGTTAAAGCTACTCTCATCTGAAATGTTCCGTGACTGTCCACCATAACAATACGTGTCGCTGTTGGGAATCCAGCGACTGGTTGAATGCGTAGAGTTAGAATCGTTGCCAGAGGCCTGACCATAACCTAACGTTCTCATGGGAAGAATAACATAGGCAGCGTCGTTGTCGCTTCCTCTTATCCAACCAGCGCCATCTACTGGCGTTGCGCGCTGACTGTAAGAGTCTTCAGGTAGGATATCAGAGTAGGTGTAGCTCTCCCCGAGACTGGGCTCGTACTGCGGTCGTAGGTAGGTTGTGTGAGGTTGGGTGTAGCTTCTTTCCCCCTGTCCCGACTCATACTGCTCCGGTACACTGTGGGATATGTGTATTGTCCAAACACCCATGCCAGCGTTATCGTGGTAATTTGTGGCGCTCTCCGTCGAAGAAGTAGAGGACTCTGAGTCATGCTTCCTCTTTGCACAGACGCCAAAGATGACGATAATTAAGATGATCAAAAGAAAGGCAGCGATGACCAGTCCAACAATGAGGGCCGTGTTTGATGTATTCGGTTGGGGAGCAACGACGACTACAGACATTGAATTAGCAGAGTTCACAACTCCTACAATGTTAGTGGCTGAGCATGCGTAGTCACCAGCATCTACGAAACTAACCTGTTCCCTTTCATAAATGCGGTTCACTTCTGCAGGAACTAGCGATTTGTTGTGAAGCCATGAATAACTTGGCTGTGGGTTTCCGTCTGCGTTACACAGCAGCCAAAGCGCACTTCCGTGCTTAACAGTCATAACGCCTGCCTGACTGTCACCGCTTACTCTGACCTGCTCCATGTACTGTACATTGAGCCGAACATCGACTGACAATGACTGGAATGATTCGTGGATGTCAACATGACAGGCAAGTATTTTGTCGTGGTCATCAGCGGTAAACGTACGCGTCAGTTTGCTGTATGTCGTTATAGTTTCATCCACTTCACTGACATGTAACGTATTAGCTCCGTGTATAGGTGTATCACCAAGCTTCCATGTTACTGTTCCTCCCGGGAAGCTTTTACCTGTAGTGCAGCTAACTTCATGGGATCCCGCAAGTATCGTCATATTACCGTCTACATTATTACCGTCTATCGTCATTTTGACATTCCTTGCTGGCACTAACACGGTTACAATCAACTTGTTAGTCGACATGTATTCTCCAAACACACTAGTTGCTTTACACGCGTACAATCCTCTGTGTTTAAACTCGACTCGCTCGATCACCACCTCGTCGCCTGCAGCTTGTATCCCCTGGTCGTCGTGCAACCACGTGTAAGATGGTTCTGGATAGCCGTCAGCATTGCAGCGTAGAATCAGCTTCTCTGCCTCGATAATAATGACGTCACCATCACTGGAGTTGTTGCTGCTGATGATGGTCACGGTGTCTGCCATGTACAAAATCTTGGTTAACACTTCTTCGGGCAAACGTTGGTGAATGAAGATATGACAACGAAGTTCTTTGTCAATGTCTTCTGTTGAAAACCTGTGATTCAGGATACTTTTTGCTGTAAATGTATTTTTTCTTGAACCCGCTTCCTCTGTTTGACTGGAGTCGGCCGTAATCTCATCACCATTCAGCCACCAAGTGACGCTAGCTTCTGGATTACTGCTGTCTGATACACACGAGAACTGTAGCGTTCCATCCGGTGATGAAGAGCTGTCTATGAGAGACATGGCAACCGACTGTGGTGGCACAAGCACAGTTAGATGACCCTTGTTAGATAAAGGCCCGCTACCCGGCGCGACATCGGCTTGCATCCATACACACCAGAACTCTGCGTCATCTTTCTCAACTGTCAAGTTAGATATTAGCAAGTCAAAGTTTCCTGTGTCGTACCTGTTGTCGTCAATGTAGAAATATCTTTCTTCATTAGTAGGAGTTATGTAGGAACCGTCACGGTACCAATAAACGACAATGGGTAATTCTTCCCCGGAATTGAAACTAAGGTCAATCGTGCAGTGCACCGTAACACTGGTACCTTCAACTGCCTCCGTGTCATATGGTTGCTGCAGGAACTGTGTCTTCACCGCCAATAAGGCTGAGCACAATACACACACCGCAACCAGCTTCACTGCTGCCATTGTTAATCCTGCTCAAGGTTTGCAACCAACAATAAACTATCAACGGTAATTACCGTTAAACGGTAATAACCGCAAACGGTAATAACCGTAAGTGGCAATAACCGGAAACGGTTAATAACCGTTTACCGTATATCGCACTATAGTATAAGTAAATATGAGTTATAATATTTTAATAATATAAGAGTTATAAATAACTCTAAGCTTTAATCAAACATTGCACTTGTCTGATTATTCGCTAGATGTCAAGTTGGATCATAATAGATAAACGTACCTTTGCGTGCACGCTTGTGTCGTCTTGTCATATATGAATCACCGTTGCAAACCTTCGACTGCAATTTGATAGTCAACCCGTAAATCGGTAAACACGTGGGCGTCAGTTATTTCACGCGGGCAGGGTTAACAATGGCAGCAGTGAAGCTGGTTGCGCAAACCGTAAACGATAAACGGTAAATTTATAAACTATAAACATGGGAAGGAGCCGCCACATTCCGAACGGCCGACCTCTAACACCAACCACTATTATCGGTATATAGTGGGCCCTAGCCTTTGCCTAAAAGTCCTGCCCGCGTGAAATAACTGACGCCCTCGCGTTTATCGGTTCACGAGCTGCTGTATCCGAGCTTATATGCTCAAATCCATATCAACTAACCGAAAATCGGTTGACTAACTAATTTCGGTTTGATGGTTGGCAACAAGTGATTCGTATGACAAGGCGACACGAAGACAAGACAAATATTCAAGGTTCAATCAGCATCGGTTGGCTGACTGGTTAGTTGGTTTTAGCATGCACGCAGAGGTATATAAACATTTCCTCTATAAATATCACTATTACTTGGTATCTAGCGTATAATTTTAATAAGATAAACGAGTGCAATGTTTGATTAAATATGCGATCGCTCGGTTCCACCGTCCCGAATTTGTTGATATGTTGAAAGACAAGACGAAGACGGCGACAAACAGACGCATTTGCTGAGCGTTGATTGGTTGGTGCATGTCACGTATACGGGGAGAGAGAGTACGTAAACGTATGCTCTATTACTATTACTATTATCTATTACTTGATATCTAGCGTATCATTAGAGAGACGAGTGCAATGTTTGATTAATGAAAAGTGCATGCGATTGCTCGGTTATTTCCCGGATTTGTTGATACAAAACTCGCATAAGTCAGCCATCCATGTACTCGCCCATGTAACAACAAACATTGCGGTGTTTCTCGGTGCAATTGATAAACGAGTAAAAGAAAATCGAAAATGGGAAGAAAGGCGCCGCCTCATTCCGAACCGCCGACCTCCTGATATATATATATATATATAAGTCTGTGTGTGTGCTAATATTCTAGCGATGACAGAATGTTAATATTTTTGTCTAAATCTCCATCAACAA
>NW_014579744.1:21964-26691 GCF_000485595.1 Priapulus caudatus
AGTTCACCAACATCCCAGTGCCAGCAAGATAACCACTGCCCCCCTCCCCCCTCTGGGAAGAAATGTTGAAGGAAATGTGAAATCCCTCTTGCTGGAGTGATGCAGCTTATAGTGTGGGTTCGCACGTTGTATTCACGCGTGAACGTCGAATTATCGACTTTGCGATACTTTGTTAATAAGCTGTGTTTTCGGCACGGCCCTATCGCAATGCTGATTGGTTGGAGCTACATGGTGGCAGCATTGCTCTAGGTGGATTATACGATAGGTTAGCCTCACCATATACATAAGCAGTATGACAGCCGTAAGCAGACGACACAATACGCATGTGCTGCGATCTTTCACACGTTCACTTGTTTCGTGACACGTGCGACACTCGCTGGTCTCCGCCCGGGACCTGCCGACAGTAATTAGCTCTAATTAAGCCCCACACTCATTAATCTTCCTCATCATTACGGGCTTCGTTAATCCATCACTATTCCATCTATACGAAGCGCCTCTAATTAACCGGTGCTCATTAATCGCGGGGTGAAGGTGAAATTGGTGATGTATCGGTAGCTGCCGGCGGGTAGAGGACCGGGTAGCGTCTCACGACTGCCGCCCCATCGCGTCTCGCTTGTGTCTCACTTGTGTCTCGCTTGTGTCTGGCAGATGTCTCGCCAGGTGTGAGCCCAGGTGAGAACGCGTGGCGACGGGCTCGTCGTTAACAGGAGCGATAAATCTATATTACCTGCAGCGGCGGCCACCGCACCCCTCACGTCCGCGCACACACCACCCTGCCCACCGGCCATGCAGCGCGAAAACCCACGCCGCCTGCCTCCTCGACTGACACCGCACGTCGACGCTGCTCTATCACACACCCTCGTGGACGCAGCAACAGGGACTTGCGGGTCAGTCTACAAGCGGTTGATCGTTAAGAGTTATATTATCCGAAGCCTACTGAGAAATGATCGCTCGTCTGCGGTTTCGCGGCCACGGAATTTCGCGCGGGAATCGAGTGCGTGGATGCGCGTCTTCGCAAGTCTAGAGTAAGCACGCGAAGGGGAGATGGTGGGGGGATATTTTGTGAGGGATTTCCTGTGTGGATTTTGCGCTCACGTACGTATGTTATTAATTGACGATAAACAGTTGCGTTGTTGTGGCAGGTTTTGAATTTGTTTTCTAGCCGATATGTTTTGACTGTCTGCTTTGGATCGGCCATCTGCTTTTGGAGGACAATAAATCATGATTCTAGTGTGTGCTCTATAGCTTGGCTACACAAACGTCAACTATCCGGGCCTCTGTCTCAGTCTATATCAAGTATAAGGGCTCAGTCCTAGTCTATGTCAGCCTCAGAATTAATCACAGTCTATGTCAGTCTCAGAATCAATCGCAGTCTATGTCAGTCTCAGTCTCAGTGCAAGTCTCAATGTGAATCTTAAACTTCTCTCAAACTCACCCTAGATCCATGTTCAGCCTTCAGCAGTATTGGTCTGGGTTCGTTCAGACCATAGAAATATATAGAGACACGCCTATCTAGTATACACTTCACTATCATGTTATTTCCATGGTTCTGACATAGGCCTTGGCTTCGGTTTTCGTGTAGGTTTTGGTATCAGCCTCAGTCTGTGCCTCAGTCTAAGCCTCAGTCTACACCTCTGACTCTGTCTCAATCTCAGCATCAGTCTCAGTCTGCCGCATGTGTGTGGTACTCGCCAGCTGGTCTCCTGACATCACCTGGATGAGCATGATGAGGCTGTGTCCATTCCTAATGTCTTCATACAGATCGTCCACCCGGCAGTCACACTGCAACACACATAAATAATTAAATATATATATATACATTATACATTATACCATATACCATATACCATATACCTTATACCATATACTCACACCTTTTACCTTATACCTTTTATACCTTATACCTTATACCTTATACTCACACCTCACACCTTATATCCTACACCTTACATCGTATACCTTATACCTTACACCTAGTTTACATTGTATACCCTATACTTACACCTAGTTTACATTGTATACCCTATACTTACACCTTACATCATATACCTGACGCTAATTTGTACTTTAAACCTTATAGCTGGCAGTCACAATGCCGAGACAACATAAATACTAGTATGCTTTCACCTCACACCTCATGCAACATTCCTTTCATTATACCTTACACCATCGCAATTAAGTATTTACTTATCCATCACTCTATTTACTTGACGAATACACTAAATGCACTGTGGTGTGTTTCATGAATAGCGCAAAACGCACAAGGTCGTTAAGTTAAGGATAATGTGCGAAAGCTGAATTCTAAATTGGTACCGGAAAATGCAACAATGGCCGTCGTGGGGAAATCTACTACTCTGTGTTTACTGTAGGGTATAGCCGTCAAACCGCTCCCAGATCAACGTCTGGCAAATCGCTTCTTCGCGTTTAATCTTGGATGTCTGACGCATAATCGAGTAGTGTAGGACACTATCCGACTCTTTATCGCTATTCAACCATGATACCAGCGCGAATATGTGTGCATAATGGGCTGTAGCTATTTTTTTATATTTTTTTATTTATTTATATATGTGCACGTACGGGCAGACAGGCACGTACGCCCACGCACGCACGCATTTATTTCGGTAGCATATGCTGCTGAACTAGCACGTACGCAATCACACGCGCACGCACGCACGCACTCACCCACACATGCGCACGCAAGCACGCACGCACGTACACCCACCCACAAACTCGCACGAACTTACACAAACAAACACTCCATTCTCGTCTAGCACCGCGACTCACAAATAAACCCACACTCCCTCGTGCACGCACATCCACGCACGCAATACTATCATCATTCTTCACGCACTGCTAGTGTACGGGGGTGTACGTATATGTACGGTACGTACGGCAGTATGACAGTACGTACGAGGGTGCACTGCGAACGGGACTTTACCTGGAATTTCAGGATGATTGTCCATATGAGGCCAAGCGTGAGTTTCGGGTTGCCATCGACGATGTCTTCCGGTCGTATGTTCACCGTCCTGATCTACGGATGCAGCAGAACAGTTAGTCTCAGAGTGTGGGGGAGGGGTTAGGGTGCAGGAGATGGGTTAGGCTTAGCGTGTGGGAGAGGGTTTAGGATGCGGGAGAAGGGTTATGGTTAGGGGGCAAGAGAAAGGTTTGGGTTTAGAAAAAGGATTGAACTTATGGTGCAGAAGACGGGTTCCCACTGTCCTGGACAGACTCCCACCACCCCACCTCCTTGACCACCTCATACCCCCTCCTCCTTGACCGCTCCCAACCCCCTTCTCATACACAATCTCCCGCCTCCTCCCTCTGGACAGTCTCCCGCCTTCTACTCTATGCATAGTCTTTGCCTCCTCCCTCTAGACAGTCTTCCGCCTTCTCCTCCATACATAGTCTCTGCCTCCTCCCTCTGGACAGTCTCTCGCCTTCTCCTCCATACATAGTCTCTGCCTCCTCCCTCTGGACAGTCTCCCGCCTTCTCCTCCATACATAGTCTCTGCCTCCTCCCTCTGGACAGTCTCCCGCTTTCTCATCCATACATAGTCTCTGCCTCCTCCCTCTGGACAGTCTTCCGCCTTCTCCTTCATACATAGTCTCTGCCTCCTCCCTCTGGACAGCAATGCTTACCCCGATGCATTAGAGGTAGCTGAGCACCGAGTGCACATTCTAGATATTGTGCATTCGCATGTTGCCTCTCTCACGCGGCTGCAACGTCAAAACAGAACGCCATGAGTTCACCAACATCCCAGTGCCAGCAAGATAACCACTGCCCCCCTCCCCCCTCTGGGAAGAAATGTTGAAGGAAATGTGAAATCCCTCTTGCTGGAGTGATGCAGCTTATAGTGTGGGTTCGCACGTTGTATTCACGCGTGAACGTCGAATTATCGACTTTGCGATACTTTGTTAATAAGCTGTGTTTTCGGCACGGCCCTATCGCAATGCTGATTGGTTGGAGCTACATGGTGGCAGCATTGCTCTAGGTGGATTATACGATAGGTTAGCCTCACCATATACATAAGCAGTATGACAGCCGTAAGCAGACGACACAATACGCATGTGCTGCGATCTTTCACACGTTCACTTGTTTCGTGACACGTGCGACACTCGCTGGTCTCCGCCCGGGACCTGCCGACAGTAATTAGCTCTAATTAAGCCCCACACTCATTAATCTTCCTCATCATTACGGGCTTCGTTAATCCATCACTATTCCATCTATACGAAGCGCCTCTAATTAACCGGTGCTCATTAATCGCGGGGTGAAGGTGAAATTGGTGATGTATCGGTAGCTGCCGGCGGGTAGAGGACCGGGTAGCGTCTCACGACTGCCGCCCCATCGCGTCTCGCTTGTGTCTCACTTGTGTCTCGCTTGTGTCTGGCAGATGTCTCGCCAGGTGTGAGCCCAGGTGAGAACGCGTGGCGACGGGCTCGTCGTTAACAGGAGCGATAAATCTATATTACCTGCAGCGGCGGCCACCGCACCCCTCACGTCCGCGCACACACCACCCTGCCCACCGGCCATGCAGCGCGAAAACCCACGCCGCCTGCCTCCTCGACTGACACCGCACGTCGACGCTGCTCTATCACACACCCTCGTGGACGCAGCAACAGGGACTTGCGGGTCAGTCTACAAGCGGTTGATCGTTAAGAGTTATATTATCCGAAGCCTACTGAGAAATGATCGCTCGTCTGCGGTTTCGCGGCCACGGAATTTCGCG
>NW_014579745.1:0-297 GCF_000485595.1 Priapulus caudatus
CCATGCACTATACTGTATGCACTATGCACTATGCACCATGGACCATGCACCATGCACTATACTGTATGCACTATGCACTATGCACTATGCACTATGCACTCTGCACTATGCACTATGCACTCTGCACTATGCACTATGCATTATGCACTATGCACTACAGTGTATGCACTATGCACGATGCACGATGCACTATGCATTATGCATTATGCACCATGCACCATGCACCATGCACCATGCACTATGCACTATGCACTATGCACTATGCGCTATTTGCTATGCACCTATGCACCATGCACC
>NW_014579745.1:4774-5346 GCF_000485595.1 Priapulus caudatus
TGCACTATGCACTATGCACTATGCACCATGCACCATGCACCATGCACCATGCACCATGCACCATGCACTATACTGTATGCACCATGCACCATGCACCATGCACCATGCACGATCCACTATGCACTATGCACTATGCACTATGCTCTATGCACTATGCACTATGCACCATGCACCATGCATGCACTATGCACTATGCACTATGCACCATGCACTATGC
The DNA here is from genome assembly GCF_000485595.1 of Priapulus caudatus. NCBI lineage: Eukaryota > Metazoa > Priapulida > Priapulimorpha > Priapulimorphida > Priapulidae > Priapulus > Priapulus caudatus. The sequence continues at coordinate 4,992 of NW_014579745.1, forward strand.
AGTATGCAGTATGCACGATGCACGATGCACGATGCACTATGCATTATGCATTATGCACCATGCACCATGCACCATGCACTATGCACTATGCACTATGCACTATGCACTATGCGCTATGCGCTATGCACTATGCACTATGCACTATGCACCATGCACCATGCACCATGCACCATGCACCATGCACCATGCACCATGCACCATGCACCATGCACTATACTGTATGCACTATGCACTATGCACCATGGACCATGCACCATGCACTATGCACCATGCACAATTCACCATGCACTATACTGTATGCACTATGCACTATGCACTATGCACCATGCAAAAGGCACCATGCACTATACTGTAT
>NW_014579745.1:6251-8626 GCF_000485595.1 Priapulus caudatus
GGTTCAGTATCCACATGATTTTAAAACTAGCTTCTCCTCCATAAGTATACAACCACCACCACACATTTACCCTGTTGCTCGAGAAAACTTACATCTTTTTTTATTTTGCAGAAATACCGAAACATGCAGAATGCCGCAACCAGCAACCAGCATAACTGGCAGTAGTGGAGACGAGAGGGTGGAATCTCCCCTGCCAACCAACGAAGCAATGCCTGCAGTGCCTGAAGAAAATCCGACAAGGTATAACGACTTTCTAATGAAGAGCATTATAAATAAGTGTTAAACTGTGTATTTGTTTCCATTTCACAATAAAGTGGATATTGGAATAATAAATTTTAAGGCGAAATTTGCACTTGTTTACGTACTTATGGCATTTTCACCATTAGTGGCCATTTATAACTGAAGTTTATAACCCCATTGAGAAGTTGTCTGTCTTTATAAGCGGCCAAGTATATTATAAACTCACGGCATGTACCTACAGCGACAGCCTTTGCGCGAATGCGTCTCATACCTGATCATTATCAAAACAGTGGACACGAAAAACATGAAACTTTTTTTATGGATATTTTGTTTTATCTATAATTTTTTTTTCATTTATCTGACTCAATTGTTAATATGTATCTTATTCATATACTTTTATTTACATAATAAGGATGCACAAGGACGCGGCCTTTTCCCAACTCATCAAAGCGCATCCGCTGCATGTCGACACCAAACCGCCGAAGCGGAAATCGTGCAGGATGATCGAGTCTTCACTGGGAGACACTTTATACAACCGCTGGGTGTACGAGAGGTCGAAGCTCCGCTGTAAAGAAGGAATTGGTGAGTTTCTATGGCAGATCTAAGTTAATGCAATCCAACAAATATTTGCTATTATTGTTTCTTTTAAATCCCCTGTACAAACCAAGTCAATGAATTAGAAATATGAAACGTGATGTCAATATACGAAGAGCGCTCCTGTAAACACGAGTGGGATAGTATACTAAGCTTGTGAATCACTAAGAACCATGCACTACGCATTCACGGATCACTGGTTTATTGACCTGGCTCGCTCATCAAGGTTATCAACTGTTTATTTTAATTACGCGTATTTCATAATGTATGTGCATGCGTTACTAAGAATTATCTTACAGAGAATACAAATTTGTTTTGCAGAGTCCTTTCCAAGAGTGAGGCCATCTAAAAAGCAACTAAAAAAATTCTTGATGCAGAAGGACTGGGATTCCAAAACCCTGGGCGAAGCAATCCTTGCAGATTGGTCGCCTACCCGACCGGTGAGAGGAACCAACACCGGCAGATTGCAGCTGCAATCATTAATTAAAAAGCAACGCTGGCCAGGGTTATCTGCATTTACTTCAGAAAAGGGCCGTGGAGTCACAGCGACGCGGCCATTTCGGCACGGAGAGGTAGTGTGTGACTACCATGGCACACTACTAACCCACGAAGAGGGCATCAAACGCCACGCTAACATCGCAGAGGGAGAAAGTGGCTACATGTTTTTCTTCAGAATGCCGAACACTGGGGAGCGCTATTGCATCAATGCACAGGATGTGCCGTGTCCCTGCCACACGGATAAACCTAGCACCATTGGCCGACTTCTTAATCATTCAAGAAAAACCAAAAATGTCAATATAAAACCGCACTGCGAGGTGCTGGACCAGCCCACTGTTGTCTTCCGCGCTCTTCGCGATATTGGCCCAGGAGAAGAACTACTGTTTGATTATGGAGTGCGGAAAAGCTCCTTTCAATGTGAGGGTTCAGACCTCGATTGGTTAGATAAATAAAAGTCGTATAGGGTATACCATATCTGAAGTAAAACTACATAGCATATGGCAATATGGTTTATATATATATATAACCGGCGGTCGTTGTATGGGCCTACAGTCTGTTCATTTCGTATTGGGTTTACAAAATCTCAAGTAAAACTACATGGCATATTCAATGATAAATCCTACGCAGAACGAGCGTAATTATTTTATTATGTTAGGCTATTAATACGGGAAATGTAATGTATATATTCAATTTTAGTTTATTACTCAGTGTAGTACCGCGTATATGTATAATGTAGAAGTAACTACAGATGAATCAACCGCACGCACACGCGCGGACCCTGTTTGTAAATAATCATACTACCTCGTATAGGGTTTACAAAATCTTAAGTAAAACTACATGGAACATTCAATGATAAATCCTACGCAGAACGAGCGTAATTATTTTATTATGTTAGGCTATTAATACGGGGTCAATTTGAGTTTATTTCTCAGTGTAGTACCGCGTATATGTATCACGTAGAACTAACTACATATGAATCAACCGCACGCGCACGCACGGTCGTTGTTTCTAAATAATTATACTACCTATATATATATATATAT
>NW_014579745.1:8744-26688 GCF_000485595.1 Priapulus caudatus
TATATACTCATCTTCTAGTATACATAGAATGTACGGAAGGATTCCAATGTTAAATGCCTCTGATATTTACAGGTTACGTGTATATACTCATCTTCTAGTATACATAGAATGTACGGAAGGGTTCCAATGTTAAATGCCTCTGATATTTACAGGTTACGTGTATATACTCATCTTCTAGTATACATAGAATGTACGGAAGGATTCCAATGTTAAATGCCTCTGATATTTACAGGTTACGTGTATATACTCATCTTCTAGTATACATAGAATGCACGGAAGGATTCCAATGTTAAATGCCTCTGATATTTACAGGTTACGTGTATATACTCATCTTCTAGTATACATAGAATGCACGGAGGGATTCCAATGTTAAATGCCTCTGATATTTCGACATTAACATCTGTATAGGGACGCGAATGTGGGATAGTCATTCTAGACGCATGCGCATTTCTATTGTCTCATTTCAAAATGTCAGGCGGTTTTCTCACTTCATAGTTTCTAACAAAGATCGTAGAGTGCCGGAGGCCAGTGTAGGTAGAGTGTAGAGGCCTCCGGCACTCTACGATCTTTGGTTTCTAAGCATAGTTGTGGCAGTCATACGCCGCCTAGCGGACAAGCATAACCTTATTTGTGATGTTTGTACACGTTTTCCACACAGGATTGTAAATCGCACTTGTTTCCCGTTGTAACTGACTATAAGCTCGCTATAGCACATCTGCATCGATGCGCGAAACATATAGTCTCTTCTCTGTAAATCGGCGCTGGTGTGGTTGCGCGTCTTGGCTTCCTTTCATAGTTACAGGCTTACATCGGCGAACGCAGACATTTGTACGTGCATCATAGTTAAATGTCACCAGGAGTGAATATAATAATAGAATCTATTATTTGTATAGTCTCTAATATTAATTATTCATTTCTGATGTCATGTATAGTGGTGCGCACGCGTACAGTGATGTAGATACTCACCGTCCAGCCTCCTGGCTCGGTGTCCATGTCGCAGTAGACGTCTAACCGCATCGCTGCTGTCGGCATCACCACGTAGACGCCGCTACGTCGTTCACCGCGCGCGTACAGCTCCGTACAATCCCGCACTGGCGGTAACGTCGTCGGCGGCTGCGTCGTCGTCGGCTGCGTCGTCGTCGGCTGCTGCGTCGTCGTCGGCTGCTGCGTCGTCGTCGGCTGCTGCGTCGTCGTCGTCGGCTGCTGCGTCGTCGTCGGCTGCTGCGTCGTCGTCGGCTGCTGCGTCGTCGTCGGCGTTGATGCTAGGTTTACAATATATATATATATATATATATATATATATATATATATACGTGATAGGTATATATAGTATTATATATAATTATACTAAATTATAGTATAAATATATAATTATACATACTATATATATATATATATATAAGATATATAAGATTACACTCCATACCATAAGATACATACATACATACATACATATATACATACATACATACATACATTACCATACATACATCATACATGCAGACATACATCATACAACAGACATACATGCATGCCATACATACATACATACATAGCATACATTACATACATACATACATACCATCACATACATTACCATACACTACCATACATACATACATAATACATACATTACATAGCTTACACACAATAATACATACATACCATACATACATACATAGATACATACCACCCATACATACAGTACACCACACACAAACGTAACGCCTCCGCACGCCCGCGACCGCACGCACGCAACGCCACGCAGCACACACACACGAGTGCTATACTATTAGTATTACTATGTCCATATATAATATACTATATTTATTATATATATATATATGGATATACATAATAAGCGGAGGCTAACGCTCTGTGTTATCATTATATAGCATCGCCACTTCAGTTTTAATTTTTGGCGTTCGAGTTGACATTATCGCTAGTGCGCTGACCACAACACTGAGTTTAGCATTGCGAGAACCCGCAGCTGCGTGTGAGGTTAGCCCAATAACCGCTCATTGTATGCATCTAAAAATATAACATGTTGCCTAACCGAATATCACGGTAAAAACTGATATATAACGGTGTGCGTAGCGTATCGCATAGCGCTATAACGTGGCGCCTTACGTGTGCCGCCAAACATGTTGTTCTAAGAATAGTTGCGATCCATCCGTTTCTGGGTATAAGCCGTCATTCCTCTCCCAGTGCTCTTCCCGAGCACTGCATAGTAATTGTATGTTCCAGTGTTAGCGAAAGAGGAAAAAGAGTCGTGAAAGGCCGCAAGGAAAAAAAAGAGGGCGTGCGGAGGCTTATACCAATGTATGCCGACTTTGATAATTGATCAACATTAGGATAAGATCGTGAAACAAAATACCTCTAAATGTTGAGCAACTTGATTGTTTTCTAGAAGTGGCATATAATGTAGTCATTGATGCTCCGTCTTACACACTAAGAATAATTTTCTCGTACATTTAAAGTTTACCAGACCAGCTGATGATTAGGAGCAACCGAAGGGGCTCCACGAAGCTATCGTAAGAACTTATTTACCACTGGAGGTATACCACAACTCAATACCTTTTGTTTACCTCTCTGCAGTGATCATTGAGAGTGCTCAGCCCATCGGCCCCCCATAAACTTCGCCCTTCTCCGAACTGCTTGTGACTCCAACATCCTCGTCCCGGTATAGCCCGCACTATCCCGCGTTGCGCGCTCATCTTGATTTTTCCACTATGTTGTGGATCCGATCCTGTGCTTCCCGCCTGTTTGGCCGGTATGATTCGCAATCGTCTGAGCGGGTAACTACCGGAACGATTGGCCCCTGGGGTCACCAAAGGTTACCCCCGGTCCACTATGACATATTCAACAAATAGCGCGCGTATTCAATAACCTAGGGAGCACGTGTGAGAAGTCGTCCGCCCCTTAGTTAGAAAAAGAACTCCGCCCGAAAGGCGCGTCTGAGTTACACACGACCAGCGTATCTAACGGAATGCGGCTTCGGCACACCGCACTAATGCTAAACAATATAGCCGTTAAGTACGCAGTGAATATATGATTACCAGTGGGCTTCCGCGTATGGGCCAGATTAGAAACCTAGTAATGTACATGAATGTAAATAAAATAATTACTCTCAAATGATGATTTGTCGTTATCTTTTATATTCTATTAATTATTATCTGCCGCTACTGGTCGCTGCGCAATTGTCGAGGGCACACTAGTGAAAACCAGCGGACCATTGCATGGTAAAATTTGAGAGGCCGTCTTAAGCGACCAAATGACTGGAATTTAGCGGTCACGAAGACTTGTATGATCATGAAGCGTCACGATATTGAATGTGATCTGCGTCATGCCGTGTATCCACAAGCGGGCAGTCGAGGCTGTGCAAATCCTGCGTCCGATGAACCTGTGATCCTGCCAAATCAAGTGGCGGGCTGCTGGCCTCATCATGGGAGGCTGTGGGGATGCCGGTGCAAATCATGACCCTGTGGGTGTGCAATGTTCCCCGGTCCCGAACAGCATGGATTGAGTGAGTCTGCCGTCCAATTGAAGGTACACCCCTTCTTCGAAAAATCATGTGCATCAAGAATCGGGCATTTGGGTGTGTGGGTGGGACCACAGCGGCATTTCATTTCCCACTTTTACATTGCTTATTCAGGTCGTGTACAATACTGTGAATCTGCATCGGTAATAGAAACTGTGAATCCAGAGTCTGAATGCGGCCCTTGTTTTATGAATCCTGCCCGTACTGATCCCCTGTTGTTCATGACGGGGCTCCTTCTGACCCAAAGTCGTAGTCTGTAATTTTCCGTCCCCCAATGTATTACCGTGTGTACTCCGCCCGATCATATAGGCCCAAGCCCGGCGCGCTACATCATCCATTGGTCCCAATTTGTGGATGGGTGTGGGGTGCGCTTCGCGTGTCTGTGGTGGCCCCCCCCTTACCGCTCTGTATCGGCCTATGTCCTGCGATTCAAGCACTGAAAAACGAATATTAGAATTAGTTTGATTTGGTGTGGTCTGCGTGGTGCGTCGTCCGCTGCGGTGTGGTGTGTGTGTGCGTGCCGTGCGTGCGTGTGTTTAGCCTACGGCCCGTGCAGGACCATTGCAAGTGCCGTGCGGGTGGGCGGTGCGGCCGTGCCCCGTGCCGTGCGTGCTGTGGTGCATTGTGATCGTGCTGTCACTAAAACACTAGCTTGGTTTTCAGGGGGTTGGCAAGGCTTCCATGACTGTATAAAGGTTAAAAGACGTTCTAAATCTATCTTATTGAAAAAAGTAAGTGGACCGTAAGAAGGGGCCATTTAGCGTCTTGACCAAGTGACAGTTGACAATACGAGAAATAGCAAGGAGTCGAACGTGGTGCCGGAATGAAAACCAGCGGTTGAGATGGGCGTTTGCGTGCAATGCGTGCTGTGCGTGGGCCGAGGCGCAGCGTGTGGTAAAAATTGTCTTAAATTAAATCAAAGACTCGTTAACTTGAAGCAATTGCTAAACAATAAAAACCCATGCTGCAAGAAGCCCCGTAAGTTGCTTACCGGCCCGAAATCCGCATGTCCTGCCTCCCGGAACTATCTCACTGAGCAGTAAACCCACTAATCCGCAATTTACTTTAATTACAAAAACCCGATATTACCAATCGCTTAAAATATCCAAAAATTTACCTAAACCCCAATACGTCGATCAAATAATAAACATATCTGCAACTCCACGGTACCCAAATTCTAACATACACCCGTGTTAAGTTAGATTCTATAAAAAATGTTGTAATTTGCTTTCTCTGGATGAGACACTCCTCACGACTAAGTATCCATATTGAAATTTCATGGATTTCAATATCATAAAAACAAGCATGGCGTAGCCCCGTGGCCAAAATAGAAGCGCGTTCTGTATTCTGTAAAGATAAAGTAAAGCGTAGTGGTAAGTGGTAAGTGGCAGAGATCTACACTAGAATAAAGAATTATGGTAGTCGGTCGAGTGGTAGTGGTAGTGGTAAACTGTGCGCATTTGATCATGCAACAGGCGAAGAGAAGCTTCAGAAGTGCGCGAGCCATGATAGCAGATTAACACAGTAATGCGCGCGTTCTCTTCTTGGTTCGTCTACGTTTCTATGATGTCTATATTGGCGTGTATAAGTATGATCTTTTCTATCCCGGATGTTATGTACTGCATGCTCCCTTATATACGACGGAATTTCCCAGCCAGTTATGTATTCGCTTCATGCCTGGAATGCGTGGTGATGTGTTAGCTACCAGCAGATCACATAAATCACGGTGATTTATGTGCTCTGCTACCAGTTGGCACTCAGGATTGCCCCGGGTATTTTCCAGGCCAACCTATATTTAAAGTTCCAGGGGCGTAGATAGCGGGGGGGGGGAATACATCCCCCACTTATTGACGTGGAGCGGGGATGGCGTGTACATCTACTTTCAGGAGGAAAATGGGGGATTCAAAATTTTCTGGGGGAGGACCCGCATACCCCCGCCTGTTTCTTACCACCCTCCTCGAAAACCTGCATTGGCCACTGTCGAGCGTAACAAATTGAGCACCCCCACTTTAAAAAGCGTTCCGTGGCGCCTGTAGAGTACTGCTAACAAAGATTATAATTATGAATATTTGTATGCATATCACAAGTCAAATTTTGCGAGTTTATCTGACAGGGGCATAGATAGCGGGGGGATGGGGGTATATCCCCCCACACTTATTGAGGAAGATACTAAACCCTAAACCCTAACCCTAACCCTAACCCTTTCAGGAAGAAAATGGGGAAATATTTAATATTTTACAAACAATAAATACGGGATATTTATCTACAAATACGTCATCGCTATTCATACTCTCCTAATGTATTATTACAGAAATGGAACGTGACATACATCTACTGTAAAATGGCTGTAACTCGTTCCAAGAATGACATTATTTTACTGAAACTCAGACGGTTAATTTTGGATGCATTCCCCATATACGAAAATCCCGAAAGTCTTATCACTGCTCACGAAAGTTAAATCTTTGCTTTATTCAAAATTAGAATAGACCTATTAAGAGTTGGGATATTGAATTTTCACGGGGATTGAATGGGAAAATTCAATTTCATCTTACTTTTTTTGAGAGGGGGGTGCTGAGACCCGACCGGAAGTATATTCCCGATTTTGTATAAGGGGTGAAAATATGCACTTTTGGGTTCAAATCTGGTTGTTTTTCTCATATTTTTTTCAGTTTTAACGTTCTCAGTAAAATAAACGTTTTATAAAAATTTCAGGGGCAAATGATTTCAGTGCTGTAGTGTAGCCGTGCTACGCGGGTTTACGCGCCAGCAAGCGCAGCGTCACTTCCTTAGAAAGTTCGAGAACGTCACTCGTCGTGCGTGACGATAGTTCTGCAGAAGCTTCGAGAATAAGTCGTCGCGCCTGACTGATCGCCACGCGATCAAGGAAGTAACTGCGTAGGCGCAGCAGAAAAAGAACGAGAGTTTTTCAGGCTGGGTGTGAACATATTATGTCGCCGCAAGGCGGTGATAGTTTTCAGCCGCGGGTTATGTGTAGTGTGTAGTCAGACGCATATAACCTGTATTTGGAATCACTGAGTAGAATAAATTATCTAATCTGTTACAACAAAGACGTGTTATCTTTACTGTGATCTTTATCGTCACCGTCTTACGTCGGAATTATGCCGTCTGTTATAGTGTGACCCAGGGCAGTTTGTATCCCGCGAAGTTGGCGTGGTCATTTCTACGGTGGCATGATCTAGCTCGATCATGTACTTGGCTCCCTAGGGGTTTTTTGTTTGTTCACAAATAAATCGTCTACCCCGCACTTGATTGTTGGAGTCTTTTTCTGGACCTCACAAATGGCGCAGTTGACAGGATTATCAAGTACGGCATCCATTGATCCGAAGAGATGAACAAACCCTTGAGGGAGACGAGAGAAACGAGAAGACATCTATAAGGCGAACATCTGCACGATCTGTGGCGCGGCATACGTGACGCTGAAGGCTCTGCAGGGACACATGGACTCGCATGCCGACCAAGCCGTTGCCAGCATTCTGCCTGATGGCATGGCGACCAGCTAGTCAGATAGCCAGCGTAGCATTTAGTCGAAAACAATAATGCACTTTGTACATATTTGTATTGTATGAATAAATTGCACGATTTATGGTGTAGACTGAGGAAGATTCGTACACGCTGAGTACAAGCATCCCATTGCCCTTGGGTCCCTAATTTACGCAACCCATTCTCACACGGGGTCCCGCTGGTGGCGGAATGGAGGATCGGGTGAGGATGTTGGAGGAGGCCGGAGTTAGCCAAAAAGGCCAAATTGGTGGAGGCCACACTTTGGCACACAAGGCTGTGTGCCAGCCTGGGCCGGGGTATGCTGCTCCCTCCCGACGTGTGGAACGGTTCCGGGACTATCCGGAAAAGTCGGGCGATCCGGATGTTGGAAAATGGGTTGGGGACATGCGGGCTCAATTAGCCACCCATAAAGGCACCCAGGAGGCCAGGGCGGCAGTGGTCCTCCAGCACCTGGGGGGCAGGGCCCACATGGAGGTGAGTGGTCGGCGAGGGGTAAGCAAAGATGCTGAGATCTTCGAAGTCCTGTTGGCGACTTTCAGAGATGCGAACCACCAATCTATGCCGAGGCTCCAGCAGCGATTCTTTTCGTACCAGCAGAAAGGGAGCCAAGACCTGCTTAGCTGCTCACTGGAGCTGGTCCGATTGTGCAATCTGATCACTGCTATGGATGGATCATAAGAGGCCTCCAGAGACATCACTCTAAAGGTGAGGCTGGCAGAGGCAGTCCGTGAGGAGGGCTTGAAACGGGAATTAAGGCGCCTCAACCTTGAGTCCCCAGCTCTGACCTACTTCGAGTTGCGGGACCGGGTGATACAGTGGCTGGGCACCAGTCGTGACAAGGGCCGTCACCGTGTCGCTATGGACCAAGAGGTCACCTCTGAGGCTGTCGACCCAGTGGTGGCTTCTATCAAGCAACAAGGCGATCAGTTAGCTAAAGTATTAAAGCAGCAGCAGCAGCGAATGTCTGCCATGATGGATATGCTGCGGCAACAGGCGAGTGGGGATCGACCTGTCAACAGGAGCCCACGGCGCCAGTATGGGGCTGACAAGAGTTTGTTGGAGTTGCTAGTCCCCGGGCCATATTCAAAGGAACTGCCCGGATAAGGGGAATGGGCCGGTGGGGCCACCCCTGGTTTACAGGCCAAATTTGTCGAAAAACTAAAGTCGCCTGTTGCAGTGAGCTGTGCGGCAGGCTGTGAGTCCGTGGAAACGGACAGGGTAGGCTCACTTTTAGAAAAGGCAGTAGCTAAGATAGCTGGGGCGGAGATGAAATGTTTGCTGGACACGGGAGTTCAGGTTTCCACGGTAACGGAATCATTCTTCCGTGAGCAACTGAGCAACGGCGAGCATCCCAAGGATGTGTCCGATTTTATCTCCATTTCTGGTGCCCATGGCTTGAAAGTCCCCTACCGAGGCTATATAGAACGCGACCTTGAGATCTGCGGGCATACCTTCTACTGGATGGGGTTCCTGGTAGTGTGCGACCCAAAAGGGACCCCCATAGAGAATTGGAAGCGGTTAGTTCCGGGGGTAATTGGGAGTAACATCCTGCGAAGAATGCGGACAGCTCTCATGGAGAAGTGGGGCGAGACCTATCTTAAAGATTTGACACACTCCAGCCGAGTAGATGGGAGCCACTGGGCTCATGTCCTTGTCTTATATCGAGCAATCTAAACTAAGGCAGAAGCTGACCATGCTGAACCAAGCACCTCCAGGGTAAGGGTAGCTGGTAGAGGGCCACAGCTGATACCAGCCCGGTCAGTGAAGATACTGGAGGGCACATGCATGGCTGCCATAGAAGAGCACCTCGTAATTGTAGAGCACCAGGAGGAAATCCTACCAGCCCTTCCTACGGGCTGTGGGCAGAACGTGCTCCCAACTAGACCGTTCAGGACGCGTCCCGATACAGGTGACCAACTGGAGTGGCAGCGACTTCTATCTGAATACACGGACGCCTGTGGGCATCGTGGAACCGGTCACGCTGAACTCCAAGCTAAGGATCTATCCCGTGAGTTTCTATGAGGTGCGGATAGAATAAGTTGATGTAAGGCGGGCCAATGACGTAGCCCATGACCTGATCAACCGGATGGACGTAGGCGAGGGACTCACAAAGGACCAGCATGAGGTATTGAACACCCTAATCAGGAAGCACCAGCATGTGTTCAGACGAGACAGAGATGACATAGGCTACTGTGACCTAGTCACCCACAGGATCCACACCCCATATGATAAGCTAGTGAGGGTGGCTTACAGGAGTGTTCCGCCAAACCAATGGAAGGAAGGGCAAGACTTTATCAATTCGGCATTGGAGAGGGACATTATCCGTGAGTCCAACAGTCCTTACGCATCTCGAGTGGTGTTGGTGAAGAAACCATCAGGGAAGGTCCGGGTCTGCCAGGATTACAGGGCGCTGAACCTCAAGACAACCCGGGATGCTTACCCCTTACCCCGCATCGATGATGCCCTCAGGGCTTTGAGAGGTGGGAAGTACTTATGCAGCCTAGACCAGGCCCACGGCTTCTACCAGCTACCAGTGGCTGAGGAGGACCGGCACAAGACCGCCTTCAGACCTCGCACAGGTGGGCTTTATGAATCCGGTCGCATGCCGATGGGGTTGTGCAATGCTCCAGGGACTTTTATGCGGGTCATGGACCGCATATTTGGAGATCAGAATTTCCAAACACTGATTAACTATCTGGACGACCTTTTGGTATTCGGGTCATCGTTCGACCAGATGATCGAACGTCTGGATATGGTGTTAGAACGTCTCGGCAAGCATAATCTCAAGGTGAAGCCAGAGAAATGTAGTGTGGCCAAGAAACACATTAGGTATTTAGGCCACATGGTGTCTGCCGATGGTATTTCCCCTGACCCAGAAAAGGTTAGAGTGATGCAGGAGTGGGAAGTCCCACGGACAGAACGTCAACTTCGGGCGTTCCTTGGCCTTTCGGGTTACTACCGCCAGTTCATGAAAGGCTTCTCACAGTTGGCTGCACCACTACATGCGCTGATAGGAGGACCCAGCAAATCCCACCGGAAAAGGAGGAATCCCTCAAGGGATATCACTGTGGACTGGACTGAAAACTGACAGGTGGCATTCGAAGAACTGAAGAGATTGCTCATCTCTGCTCCCATTCTGGGGCACCCTGACTTCTCGTAGCCATTCATTGTAGAGACAGATGCAAGCCTCCAGGGTTTGGGTGCAGTGCTATGCCAGGAAGTTGACAAAAACGTACTGTCATATGCTATGCAAGCCGGGGGCTGCGGAAGGCAGCGCGAAACATGGACAATTACAGCAGCAAGAAGCTTGAACTGCTAGCCTTAAAGTGGGCCATTACAGAAAAGTTCAGGGACATGCTCATGGGATCCCGGTTTACAGTGTACACTGATAACAACCCTTTGTGTTACCTGCAAACAACATCCAAGCTGAACGCCACTGAAATGCGATGGGCAGCAGAGTTGGCTTCCTTTCACTTCACCGTGAGGTACTAGCCAGGACGCGCTAATGTGGTACCAGACGTTCTGAGCCGGAAGGGATATCATGGCAAGGAGCCAGCTAGCTTACGCTTTGAAGAAATTGCAGCGGAACCAGTCACTGCCAGTCTGGATCGGCATCTCCAAGCTACCAACCTACCAGAGGACCTGAAGGAGGCCGTTATCAACTGTGTAGCGCCCCAGTGGATGCAGGAGATTAGCACACGGTCTAGACAGACGGTCCCTGCTGATACAGGCACATTGCCTGAAATACCCAGACCGGGGCTGCAACGTGATGACCCAATACTTAGGAGGATCTGGCACTGGTGGGATAAGAAGCAAGTCCCTACAGTGCGAGAACTGAAACAGGAACCAAAGGAGGTCAGAAGGGTGCTGCGCGACTGGGTCCACTTGAGGTCCGTAGACAACGTACTTCACCGAGTATTGGTGGAATGCGGTCAGAACGTGCAGCAGGTGCTGCTTCCGGCTGCCCTGAAAGCAGCAGTACTACAGGCCGTACATGATCAGGCTGGACACCAAGGCATAGAAAGAACCCTACGTCTCGCGAGGGCCAGATGCTTTTGGCCAAACATGGCTAGAGAGATCGAGCAGCATGTCAAGCAGTGCCAACGTTGCACCTTGACAAAAGCTGGGAGGCGACCCCAAACAGCCATGGGAAGCCTGATAGCAAGTCGACCACAGGAAGTAGTGGCGATTGACTTCACAGTGTTAGAGCCTGGTCTAGGAGGTAAGGAGGACGTATTGGTAATGACCGATGTGTTAACCAAGTACACGCAGGCCATAACCGTCAAGGACCAGAAGGCTACCACGGTGGCTAAGACACTGGTAGTCCACTGGTTTGTCCGGTTTGGAGTGCCTAGGAGACTGCACAGTGACCAGGGACGTAATTTTGAGAGTCAAATCGTTCGGGAGCTGTGCGCGTTATATGGGGTGTCCAAGAGTCGCACAACTCCTTACCATCCTGAAGGAAATGGACAGTGCGAACGATTCAACCGGACAATGCATGACTTGTTGAGGACACTCGAGCCCCGAAAGAAGAGGCGGTGGCCAGAATACCTGTCAGGCTTGGTATATGCCTACAACTGCACACCTTACGCTACCACCGGGTTCTCCCCCTATTTCCTCTTCTTTGGACAGGAGCCAAAACTCTCAATCGACCACCTCTTAGGAGAGGCCAAGGATGAAAATGGGGGAGGTGACATCAGTCAGTGGGTGGCCGACCACTATGAGCGTTTTGAGGCGGCCCGCAAACAGGCATTTAGACGAACGAAGGAAGAGGCACTTCGACTACAGTCATTAACAAATAAGAAGGCCCAGAATACCAGTATCCCAATTGGGGAAAGGGTCTTCCTGAAGAACTAGGGATACAAAGGTAGACACAAAATCCAGGACGTCTGGAACCCGAAGCCACACCAAGTGGTTGGGCGGCCCGACTCTGAAGGCCCTGTCTACCACGTCAGGTCGCTGGAGAATCCAGGTGTGACCAAGACGCTGCATCGGAACCAGCTGTTCGGCTCCCTGGAACTGGTCTCGGACATGCATGGCAAAGGTCCGGGCTCCAGTGGAAGCCTACAAGTGCGGACAGTCAATGACAGATCTGACACATCTGACACTGAGGATGAAGGCCACGTCGTGGTTTGCCACCCACGGGAAGTCGACACCACCGATGGCAATTAACCTGACCAGTGAAGACGCCATGGAGTCGGCAGAATCAGAAACCGAAGATATCTTTCAGGAAGGCCACCCACCCAACAGCGAGGCAGACAACAGCGAGGAGGGGAGTTCGGAGTCCAACTCCGAGGATAATGGTTGACGCAAGACAGAACGCGCGAATGCGGGGAACCATTCTAACCTCCACCACCTCCCCAAATCTGTCCTCAAGCAGGAGACTCGCAGGTCTAAAGTCAAAAGGTCACCAGGTCGTCCTTGTCCCCAGGTATTGGCTAATATCAGCGAGACCCAGCTGTTATTGGTCCAGATGTTAGCCGGTGCCAATAGGTGAAATCCTTCAGGGCATGACAATATTGCAGCTGCCCTTGCTCAGTCATTGAGCGGTTCGATCCAATAAGTGTAAGGATTGTGAGTGCAATTCTGGAAAAAATGGGGGCGATGTGACATGCTGAATTGTCACAGGGTTGTTGTGATTGTTTGGTGCTGCCCTCGAGTGGCGAAATGAGAGAAAAGCTAGACGGCAGCACTGCAGAAAACAGATGGCAGCACTAGGCCACCATGCTGAATCAGATAGAGAGCAGAAGGAAGCATTCTGCTGCTTAGTAATTTCTATCGGTCAACATCTACGAGGTGAGAGGCATTATGCCGTCTGTTATAGTGTGACCCAGTGCAGTTTGTACCCACGAAGTAGGCGTGGTCATTTCTACGGTGGCATGATCTAGCTCGATCATGTACTTGGCTCCCTAGGGGTTTTTGGTTTGTTCACAAATAAATCGTCTACCCCGCACTAGATTGTTGGAGTCTTTTTCCGGACCTCACAATACGATTATACATTTACTACGAATGAAGATCAAACAATAACACGACGCAAGGCTAGTACATCACTACTGCGACTATACCCTAAACTCCATTTCACTGGAGCCGTGATCAAGGATTTGTGCGGAAGGAGTCGGCAACAAGAAACGGAGAACAAGAAGGATACAGTAACGTTGAATGAGTACGAGAGTATATAATGTTACACATTGTAGCATCGACGTCAGCACCGAAGTATCCAGAACTGTAATGGCATTCGAGTGCTAGTGTAGAGATTTCGGTTACACCGAAGACTCTATTGTAAAACACAACACACGACAGGGCGTGGCCATTTTGGAATAACTGAAAACCTGGATCGGAAAACCAGGTATAACACCCAAATTCCACTTAAGAGATCAATGCGCACAATCAAATAAAGGGAAAAGTCGAGCCATAATAAAATACAGGTTAAAAGGATAATGAGTAAATAAAGAAAACAATAATTAGAATAGAATACGAATGGAAAATTACTCGGCCAGTGCAGCTGACGTAACAGGCCTATAAATGCGGCACAGCATGTAAACAAACGACCGCATCGAGGCTGAGCACACCGGTATAAACCGGTAAGAAAGCGATGCCAGCTGGGAACACCCCTGCTTGTTGCTAGGGGAGAGGGGGAATCGTACACGGCCAGGTAGCAACCAAGCAGTATATAAGGTGGCCGAAAAGCCGTAGAAATCAGAACGCGCTGGGCAGCCGCCCACTAGGAGAAACAAAGAGCACTGACTTCCTCATAGCCATAGGATCACTAGGAGAACCAAGGAGCACTGACCCCCCCCCGGATTACGAGGAGAACCGCTACGGGATGCACCCCCCTTTACCTCCTTAAGATTACGAGGAGCCCTTATTCACTACGAGGAGCGCTGACCCGGTGGGAGGACTGGAGGCACCGGCCAATAGGTGCATCGACACGGGGAATACTGACCCAGTATAGGAGCACTAGGGCATTCGACAGGAAGCAGACGACGAGCACAGTTCACCCCCCGGAGACAGCAGAAGAAAGAAGACAGAAGATAGAAGAGAGAAGAATGAGGATAGAAGAAAGAAAACAGAAGAAATCGGACAGGAGAAAGAAGAAGAAATACAGAAGAACGAGAAAAGAAGAAAGCAGATAGAAGGAGAAAAATAGAAAGAAGAAGAGAGCAGATAGAAGAAAGAAGACAGAGGATAGAAGAAAGAAGAAAGAAGAAAGAAGAGAGAATACAGAAGAGGAAAGACAGAAGAGAGGAGACAGAAGACAGAGGATAGAAGAAAGAAGAAAGAAGAAAAGACAGAAGAGAGGAGACAGAAGACAGAGGATAGAAGAAAGAAGAAAGAAGACAGAAGAGGGAAGACCGAAGAAAGGAGATAGAATAAGGAAGACAGAGGAACAGAGAGAAGAGGGAGGAGAACGCTGAGAGCCGACGACGTACAGGTGCCGTTACCCCTTATTTTTCACTCCGGGCGACCTCAATAGAGACGTCGGGTTCGCGTGCACTCGGTAGTTCTAAATTATTGCACCTAGCATTTTCCTGGCTTTCTGCCGACATAAACTATATTTAATGTGTACGACGATGTGTAGGCGAGAAATAAAGAATACGGTTCAGTATACTTAAGAACTTGCGTTGTGCTTATTTGCCTCTTTTTGTTTGTCTCCTGCTGCCACGCAACACAGTCCCGCTTTGCCACCGGGAGCAAGAAATGATCCCGCAAAAACAATAGTGCATTCACACGTACATAATTCATATAGCGGCTACCCCTAGGGCCACTACACTAGCATCAGCATTAGCGCCATCGTCAACAGCGACGGCAGCTTCCCATCGTCAACATCGACTGCAGCATTGTCAGAGCCAGCAGCAACAACATCCGAGCGACAGCAGTAACATCAGCGTCATCGTCAGCGTCAGTGTCACCGTCAACGTCGACAGGCAGTATCGTCAACGGCAGCAGCGGCAGTGACAGCAACATTACCATCCCATCGTAAGAAACTTACTGTAGGCCTACAGTGTTGGACCTGCGTGTACACAGGTACTTGAAGCGTTTCAATAAAATATAATACTAAATAAATACGAAATCTAATTACTACCAAACAGGAACCTACCTTTACAGGAAATTGTCGGCAATAATAGGTGAAAGAGAGTATAGAAACATTAAGAATTTGGTAATAAATAGATTTCGTATTTATTTAGCATTATATTTTATTGAAACGCTTCAAGTGCCTGTGTGCGTGTACATGTTCTAGCACGCATGCAGCGAGAACGACGCGCCCTTGAGCGCCGGCAGCACAACAGCGGCACGCATCAGCGGCACGTGGAAAATACGTAAAAGAATGCTACCAAGCAAGGAAATGAAGGCATCCTGTTTAGCAAAGAGAGATGATCCTAACACTAACCTAGAAAAGGCGGACGAAATAAAGCAAGCCTATGCCGAGTATTTTGAAGAACTCTTAAGAACCAAACCCCCCAAAAATTAGTAGAGAAATCTTTCCAAAGAATAAGAATCCTAAATAAAAGAATAATAGAAGAGAATACCGACAATAACGAAATTCAGCAAGTAATTGATACGCTAAAATGCAACAAAGCGAGAGATAACCAAGGAATGGTAAACGAACTTATGATGCGTGGAGCTCATAGGGTCTATGTCCCCCAGGGTACTGCCGGAACGTACCCCGGGTACGGTCCGGTATACCGGAACGTACCCTGGACGGTAACTATCTGATATGGTTAGAGTTAGGGTTAGGGTTAGGGAGTGGGTGACATAGACCCTCTCAGCATTAGTGGAGGCAGAGAAATAATAACATCATCGAAAGTAATTGTGAATTCACTACTCCAAGGAGCAAGGACACCAATACAGTGGAATTTAATGTCAATAAAGGCTGTGTATAAAGGCAAGTATTACATGTATCTTGCATGTACCTCATACTTTGCCTTTAGTGTGATGACGTTATTTTTTATACAAACGGGTAGACTGTCGTTCCCACCTAGTGAAATATCCTGAGGGAATCTGCTATAGTTTAGAATAGATCTGATCAAGAGCGTATAAAGAAGTTCTTTCTTTATACGCTCTTGATCTGATGTTATCCTAAAGACTTTGGAAAGCCTTTAGAGTTTTCTCTGTGGTTTGATTAGTAATCAAAATGTTAGGAACAGTGCAATTTTAGTAAATGTGTTAGAAAGAATATCGCTTTATCTCGGTTCCAGTTAGATAATTCAATTTAGATATTTTACTTTGCAACGGATGTTAGCTGTACTGGCAGTCCTGGTTGTCTACAGAAAAAGTCGTCATTAGTTACAAATAATTAGTAATACGATAGTCTAGAAACCGTGACAACTTTACGAAATTACGTTCAGTTCTCTTTCGAAGCATTCGGCCGTATACTGGTGCAGTGATTTTCTACGATCCTCGTATATCGTCTAAGTTCCTAATTCTGTACTGAATCTGTTAGCAATTCGAGAGCGTTAGATTCCAATGCAACTTAGCCCGAGGACTACTTCGAGATAATAATAATAATACAAAATGGGAAAATAATATAATTATAAGTAGTATTCAGTCATTTTGCTTCCCTACACATTGTAGTATATTTACGTGAAAAAAGTGTGGTGCGGTTTTCTTAAACAGTATTATATTATGTATCAGTATGTGTATATAAATATAACTGTTATAGTGTGTAACAGGTGAAGCCAATGGCGTCAAACGTTTTCTTTTCTCTGCGCATGCCAGCATCCTGTATCAGGTGTTCAACTGTAAAAGTTGTGTGTAGTGTATAACTGTGTAAGCACGAGTAAATACTTCCTTTACTGCAAGTGTCTCTTGGCTTAATAGCAGGAACTTCTCATACGTCAAGTACCTTCTCAGGTACGCGGCTAGATTTTAATCCGTTCACGTCGTCCAGTGTGATTCCAAAATAATATGGCGATGTAATGAAAAATAGCTTGGTGCAGTCAGTATTTGTGTATGGTATTAACAACTATTGGACTTTATTATTCTGATTTCATATTAAAGAACCTATTTTTAATCAAAATCCATATACCGCTAAACGCTTGTTTGTTTTTTGTTCGTTTTTCATTATCTTCCTAGGCTATCTCATTTAAATTAAAGTATAATATTGCAAAGTAACAACAAGCAATTTAGATCTGAAAGGTCGCTGACGTATGACATATACATATACACATGACATGCGCAGTACTGTGGAACCAATCAACGCTGCTCATTGAATATCGATTATGATATTCTAGCCAGATATCTTTTGTCTGCGCCTATAATCATGGCAACAGGCCGACGTCGTTAGTCAACCTTTGCCTACCGCATGATTCTGTAAATTAATAGTCTCGTTCGTAATTATTGATATGTTGTGGTAACAATAACGGTAACTTACAGTACACAGACTACGGTATAAAACAGAACTAAGAACTGACGGTATAAACACATCCATAGAGCTAGCGATCCCGCTAAATAATTCGGAAATAATTCGTGTGCTTAGCGTTTATAATAAGCGAGTCGAATTAGTCGATCCTTCGAAGTTTCATGCTCGTTGTCATCATGGAGTGTTCGTAGCCTCTCCATTGGTACCACGAGATTCCCTGTGAACGAGCAAATGACAAATAGTGTGTTTGAACGCGACTAGCAATTCACAACATGACGTTCACAGCATGAATGCGCACGCGCACGCACGCACGCAGACACATAAATGCAAACACGCACACATACATACAAACACACACACACACACACACACACACACACACACACACACACACACACACGCGCGCGCGCGCGCGCGCGCATACATACGCACGCACGCACGCACGCACACACACACACACACGCGCGCGCGCACACACATACGCACGCACGCGCACGCACGCACGCGCACGCACGCACGCG
>NW_014579746.1:0-3270 GCF_000485595.1 Priapulus caudatus
GGTCAAGCCTACGGTCAAGCTCTGTGAGTCTAACTATGGAGCAACATGGACCGCAGCTGTAGTGCGCTCGGTGTCTGTGCCTGCTTCAACTCCTGTATCTGACTCTGCAACCAACGGTCAAGCCTACGGTCAAGCTCTGTGAGTCTAACTATGGAGCAACATGGACCGCAGCTGTAGTGCGCTCGGTGTCTGCGCCTGCTTCAACTCCTGTATCTGACTCTGCAACCAACGATCAACCAACGGTCAAGCTCTGTGAGTCTAACTATGGAGCAACATGGACCACAGCTGTAGTGCGCTTGGTGTCTGCGCCTGCTTCAACTCCTGTATCTGACTCTGCAACCAACGGTCAAGCTACGGTCAAGCTCTGTTAATCCTCCCTCGGCCCCAACTCCACCAACACATCCAGACCCAGCCCCTCCACGACCCCCGACCCCTCCACGACCCCTCCGTGACCCCGGACGCGCGGGGGGATACGTACGGAGTACTCCTGCAGCTCCTGCTCCTTCGTCGTGAGCCGCATCACGCTATGCATCAAGCTATGTTAATCCTCCCTCGGCCCCAACTCCACCAACACATCCAGACCCGACCCCTCCACGACCCCTCCGTGACCCCGGACGCGCGCGGGGATACGTACGGAGTACTCCTGCAGCTCCTGCTCCTTCGTCGTGAGCCGCATCACGAGCAGGTTCTCGCGCCGCGTCGACTCGATCTGCTGCTGCCTCAGCTTCTCCTCCGACTCACGAAGCACTGCGATCTCATCACCTGTAGCGACACACACGCAAGATGTAGATGGAGAGATGTTCGCATGTTAACTGCATGACGACGACATTGCGCGCGCGCGAGATGTAGAGATAGATGGAGAGANCTTCAACTCCTGTATCTGACTCTGCACCAACGGTCAAGCCAACGGTCAAGCTCTGTGAGTCTAACTATGGTCAAGCTACGGTCAAGCTCTGTGAGTCTAGCTATGGAGCAACATGGACCGCAGCTGTAGTGCGCTCGGTGTCTGTGCCTGCTTCAACTCCTGTATCTGACTCTGCAACCAACGGTCAAGCCTACGGTCAAGCTCTGTGAGTCTAACTATGGTCAAGCTACGGTCAAGCTCTGTGAGTCTAACTATGGAGCAACATGGACAGCAGCTGTAGTGCGCTCGGTGTCTACTGCGCTCGGTGGTCTGCGCGCTGCCTTCAACTCCTGTATCTTTGAACTCTGCAACCAACGGGTCAAGCTTAACGGTCAAGCTCCTGTTAATCCGTGCCTCGGCCCAACTCGCACCACACATCCAGGCGACCCGACGCCCTCCACAAACCGCCGACCCTCACGTAGACCCCGGACGGGGCGGTGCGGGTGGGGGGGGGGGATACGTAGCGGTGGAGTCTACTCCTGCAGCCGCCTGCTCCGTTCGGTCGTGGAGGCCGCAGTCGCAGCTTCAGCGCGTTCTCGCGCGTCGCCGCGTCTCGACTCGACTCTGCCTGCTGCCCTCAGCGTTCTCCTCCCGCACTCACGGAGGCACTGCGATCTCGCATTCACCTGGTCGAGCACACACGCAGACTGTAGAGATAGATGGAGAAGATCGTGTCACATTGTTAACCTGGCACCCGACGACGACATGCGTGCGCTCGCGCGGCGCCGCGGCGAGAGCCGTAGCAGATAGGATGTGACGAGATTGTTCGCATCGTTTTAACTGCACGAGCGACGAGCATGCCGCGCTGCGCGCGAGATGTAGAAGATTGATGGCATAGAGATGTGTGCGTCATGTTAACTGCACGACGACAACATTGCGCGCGCGCGCAGAGTGGCTAGAGATAGCATGCGAGATGATGCTTCGACATCGTTGAAGGGCTGCACGACTTACCGGACATTAGCCGCATGCCGCGCGCGGCAGAGATTGTAGAGATAGATGGAAGGAGATTGTTCGCATGTTAATCGCACGGACGACGGACATTGCACCCAGGCGCCGGCCCAAGATGTAGAGATAGATGGCAGAGATGTTCACATTAGTTAAGCTGCACGGACGCACGGACATTGCGGCTGCGATATGGCTGCGCCAAGAATGGTAGAGATAGATGCCGAGAGGATGTTCGCATGTTACTGGCACGACGACGGAGCAGCTTGCGCGCCGCGCACGAGGATTGTAGAGATAGTGGCAGATGATGGTTCGCCATGTTAACTGCACTGACGACGACATTGGACACACCGCCGCGCAAGGCAAGATGTAGAGATAGGATGGAGAGATGTCATCGGCATGTTAAACTGTGCATTGACGAGCGATTGCACCAGCGGCGCAAGATGTTAGAGTAGGATTGGAGACGATGTTCGCATGGGTTAACTGCCGACGACGACTGAGCATTGCACGGGTCGAACCGGGGGCGGCACGAGAATGTGAGAGATCAGAGGGATAGAGAATGTTCGCATGTTAACTGCACGGACGAGCGACATTGGCGCCCGGCGCCGCAAGATGTAGAGGATAGGATGGGAGATGTTCGCATGTTCGAACTGCCATGACGACGACAGTTTGCGGCGCACGCCGGCGCAAGATCTGTAGAGATAGTGAGAGAGAGATGTTCAGCATGTTAACTGGCCATTGACGACGACAGTGCGGCGCGCGCAAGATGTAGGGAGATTTTAGCATGGAGAGATGTGTTCCAGTATGTTTAAGCTGCGCATGACGACGACATGCACGCGGCACGCAAGATGTAGAGGATTTAGCGATGGCAGCGAATGTTCGCATGTTAACTGCACGACGACGACATTGCGGCGCGAGCAAGATGTAGGATAGCAGATAGATGGAGAGATGTTCGCATGTTAACTGCATGACGACGACATTGCGCGCGCGCGCAAGATGTAGAGATAGATGGAGAGATGTTCGCATGTTAACTGCATGACGACGACATTGCACGCGCGCGCGAGATGTAGAGATAGATGGAGAGATGTTCACATGTTAACTGCATGATGACGACATTGCGCGCGCGCGCGAGATGTAGAGATAGATGGAGAGATGTTCACATGTTAACTGCATGACGACGACATTGCACGCGCGCGAGATGTAGAGATAGATGGAGAGATGTTCGCATGTTAACTGCATGACGACGACATTGCGCGCGCGCAAGATGTAGAGATAGATGGAGAGATGTTCACATGTTAACTGCATGACGACGACATTGCGCGCGCGCAAGATGTAGAGATAGATGGAGAGATGTTCGCATGTTAACTGCACGACGACGACATTGCGCGCGCGCGCAAGATGTAGAGATAGATGGAGAGATGTTC
>NW_014579746.1:4160-8813 GCF_000485595.1 Priapulus caudatus
CTCCCCCTTCCCCTCCCCTCCCCCCTGTTTGAATTTCACCCTGGGGAGAACCCTGGATATATATGCTGGTCAACGCCTGCGCGGGAGATGACGAGATATACGCTGGTCAACATTCGGTCTGCAGTAACAGACCATGTGCGTTCACGTGAAACACTAACAGCAGCAACAGCACCCGGCAGTTAGATGCGATATGATATGACTACTAGGCACTTAGGATATGACTACTAGGCACTTAAAAAAACAAAAACAATCCTAACCCTAACCCTAACCTAACCTAAACCCTAAACCTAACCTAAACCATAACCCGAAAAAAAGAAAAAAAGAAAATTAAATTAAAGTGCCTAGTAGTCATATCATATCGCATCTTTCTGTCCTTTGCGCAGCAACACTACCCAGTCCCTACATAGCTGCACTGACTAATCCCTCAACCCACAACGATAACACTAGATAGATAGTATATACTGATACGCGATAGTAAATACAGGATCAGATACAGTAGAAACCCGCTGTACCGTATAATCAGAAGTAAATAATAGGGAAGGAGTGTGACTTCAATAAACAAGGGAAATTCGTTATTTACTAGCCTTAGAATACCTGCGATTTACTACGTGTAACTCAACCAACTTGAGCTCAAATCGTACACAGTACATTCGCCTAGCATTGTGCGAAATCGTTAATTACTTTCCTAATTATAAAGTTTAATATCCGCGCTATAACGCTTCTAAGCGACCGTGATTTTCCGAACCCCATTCATCGCCATTATAACACGGTACTAATTAAAAATCACCACGGCAAAACGGCGCCAATCAGTCCCTCGACAAAGAGATACGACACAGCGCAATATCTCAACAGCCGCGCGGGAGATAACGAGATATTCGCTCGTCAACACCCGCGTGGGAGATAACGAGATATATGCTCATCAACACCCGCGTGGGAGATAACGAGATATATGCTCGTCAACACCCGCGTGGGAGATAACGAGATATATGCTCGTCAACACCCGCGTGGGAGATAACGAGATATATGCTCGTCAACGCCCGACGGCGATGCGGAAACACCCGACGCGGAAAACGCGTGAGCTACCGCGCACCGATCCGGTGCAACGGCTTCCCCCTCCGTGTCTCCGTCCTGGCCACAGCCGCCGCTACGGTCGTCACGCCAACGGCTCGCTAAGCTGGGTTTACACTCCCGACTTTACGTTGGCGAATTGGCGCCAATTTCGCAATTCGGCAACTCCGAGTTGGCGAAAATAGAACATGCTCTAATCTCCCAACTATTTGCTGCCGATCGGTTGTTAGCGCGACTTTCGCGTTTATGTTGCCAATCGAATGGCAGTTGGGAAGTTGGTCCAATTCGCCAATTCGTTAACACAAAGTCGGTAGTGTAAACGCAGCTTCATACAGGGGTACGCCTTGACGGCAGGGGTATTTGGAGACGCAGACCTACTATATCGTGGGTCACACGGGGCTACGACGGCCTAGCTTTCGACCCGGCGGCGAGCTACTTCCGAATTTGCGGCCCGAAATCGCACGCCGCGCCCGGTGCGCCATCTAGGTGCCGCCGCCGCAAACAACGCTAACCAAGTTGTTGTCACGTGGCGGATGCTACTGTTCCCTGCGCACGTACGCTTCTCTCCTGCGAGCGAAAGGCTATACCGCCACGTCTCGACCTCTCGCTCTCTCGAGACCAATTCGACAATTCGTCTGCTACCGTCTCGCTCTCGTTCTCCGAAGGCAGACAGCGTTTTCGCACGCTTATCTCGCGACGCGGCGGCAGACGACCGCCGCCCGCCTTCGTTCCCCTTCTCTCTCTGTCTCCCTCCTTCATTATAAAGAGACTCTTCTCTCCTCGCTCGCCCTGGTGCAACAACGAGATCCATCTCTCGCCGAGGCTTCCATCGGACGAACGCTCCGATGTTATTTTTACGCCATCTACCCCCCGAGGAACGAGTCCCGACGACGCGGCGGCGAGGTAGAGGGCGCTGCTTACTGTCGATCGTCGTCGCGTCGCCGCAGCGTGCCTTCAGTTCGAGCGCGTCGACGTGGGTCTGCTGGACGAGCCACGCGGCGATCAAGCGCTCCCTGTCCAACGCCTCCAGTTCTTCCCTCGCGTATTTCACCTGCGGGAAGACACGGAGCGGGAGAACGTTAGACGCGGTGATCGAGCGGTCGGCTGCTAGACGAACAAGCGGTAACGTTAGTCGCCGGACGGGGATCGAGCGGTCGGCTGCAGGACGAACAAGCGGTAACGTTAGATGCCGGCGATCGATCGTTCGTCCGTCGGATTTTCGCGATCGTGCGGTGACGTTGTTCGCGGAAGATCAAGCGGTCGTCGGCGGCCGGTTTCGGGCGAATGTGCGGTGGCTTTATTCGCGGGCGATCGATCGATCGGTGATCGTTTGGTCAGTTGTCGGCGACGACGAACAAGCGGTGGCTTGAATGAGCGGTCGTTGATCGGAGGTGGGTTGCGGTCTCCGATGATCGAGCGGCGAGTTAACCATCGATCGTTACCGTCGTCACGCGACGGCGATCAATGACCGGCCGGTGTTTTGAAGGTAGGTGGCGCCGCCGGGCCAACGACGCGGAGAGCTTTCGCTAGACGTCCGCTGCTACACCTGTTTGAGTTTGCGGTCGGCTCGCGTTACTGTAACTGCAACTATTAAATTATTCAGGGTACCTATATATTACTTACAAGTAGTGAGATGGAATGCAGGAACCACGAGGATAACATGAATGCATATATATATATATATATGGAGAATAAGACTAATATCAATTACATATATGATCGAGTTTAAAGTGTCCGCACAAGCACCGTTTCACATAATTAAAATTTTAAAATTAAACCGCTTCCAATATTTTTTTTAAATACGACTTTTTCTTACCCGTTTCTTGGGCGGCTCGATCTCTGACATTATATTTCAATTCTGTAAAAGAAAGGATTGGGAGAATGTCAGTTTTTCTGTGTTTTACACACGGTGCAGAAAGAATGCTGCCGGTGACAGGGCATTTTTCCACAATTCCAGTCACTTGAACAAGAGTTAATTTTCCACTTCTACTTTGCCGTGAGACTCGAATCTATTCCACATTGACAACTGCTCGTTGTTTTTAGTGAAAAGTACTCGGATCTGCACGTAACGACACCGTGCGGTGCGTTTTTCAAGTGCCATCACAGACGAAACTCTGGTCACCGTAGCCTTTGACACAACAAAAATGGCGGCCGAACGGGATCGAATTCGTTCACCAAAATTCATCAGTTACTCGCACGATTTTGCAGATTTCTCTCGGATTTCTTACCCAGGCGAAGCACGAAATGTCACAGTTCGACAGAGTGTATGCGGTTTACGCTAACACGGGATATGTCGACAGATTTTCGCCCGTTTTCTCACAAGAGAGAACAAAATGAACGCCCAAATGAGGAGGCTGCCATGTTTGAAAATACTGAAAAATGCTTGGCGGGAACTCAATAAAAAATAGAATTCCAGCACAAAAACAAAATAAAATACACAATTTAAATAAGAAACACTTATAGCGTCAAGTTTTCTACCCAATATTTGTAAAATGTATACTACTTATGTTCTAAAATTAAAAATTATCCTGATGCCGTGCGCCATCTGATGACTAGTTAGGGAACTAATTACGTACGCTTTCCCAGGGTCCGCCCAGGGATTATCGATCACTGTATTTTCGATAGAAATAATGACCTGCTGTCAACGCAAATAAGGCGCTGCTGTAGCGACGCACGGTGGGCAAGCGTTTTAGCAAATTTCTTGCTTCTCTTATCTCTTCCGGATTATCGATCACTGTATTTTCTATAGAAATAATGATCTGCTGTCAACACAAATAAGGCGCTGCATGCTGTAGTGACGCACGCTGGGCAAGAGTTTGAGCAAATTTCTTGTCCGTAAATGGTTTTAAATATTGAGAATTAATTATCTCGTACAATATTGATAAAATAGCCCCTTGCTCTTAATCTCTCTCTCTCTTTCTCCCTTCTTCGTCTTCTTTTTTCTCTTCTCTTTTCTTCTTTTCTCTTCTTCTTCTTTCCTCTCTCTTCTGTCATCTTCATCTTCTTCTTCTTCTTCTCTATCTGTATTTCTATTATCTCCATCTCTCCTTCTTTCCTTCTTTTTCCCTTTCTTTCTACTGCTCCTCTTAAGAGGCGAGATTTGCCATAGAAACGCGCTGTCGGCGCACGCACGTACATACATGTGTGCGAATATATTCTCCTCTTATCCTCATTCCTTTGCTCCTGAATTAGCATGCTGATAACGTATAGTCATAAAAAAAGGACGCACACACGCACGCACCCGCGAGCACACACGCACGCACACACGCACGCACGCACGCAATACGCACGCACGCACGCGCACACGCACGCACGCAGCCACGGCACGCACGCACACCAGCGCAATCACGCACGCACCACGCAGTGCACAAGCACTGCGCCACGCACGCACTGCACGCGCACAACGCACACACGAATGCACAAGCACGCACGCACCACGCCACGCACTCGCACCGCGCACACGGCATGCACAAGCACGCACGCACGCAATTCACGCTGCGCACGCACGCAATTACGCTGCGCACGCAATCACGCTGGCACGCAGCACGACGCTACGACGCACGCACGCATGCACGCACCACGCAC
>NW_014579746.1:14076-15114 GCF_000485595.1 Priapulus caudatus
CGCACGCACGCACGCACGCACGCACGCACGCAATCACGCACGCACGCACGCATGCACAAGCACGCGCGCACACGCGCACACGCACACACGCATGCACAAGCACGCACGCACGCACACACGCACGCACGCACGCAATCACGCTCGCACGCACACACGCATGCACAAGCACGCGCGCACGCACGCATGCACGCACGCACATACCCACACGCGCACGCAGACACACACGCACGCAAGAACACACGCACACTAACAAACGCTAACAAACGCACGCGCGCACATACACACACATACGCGCACGCACGCACGCAGACACACGCGCACTCGTGCGCTATCTCACGTGCTGTGTTGCCATGGTTACAGCTGCAGACGAGATGCACGTGCCTACGGGGCTGGATCGTCGCATCCTTGTCTGGGTAAAGAAGTACGGCGCAAGGGAAGACATACCTCGCACAGTTCCGTCAGTATAAGCTACTACATCTATTAGTATATACTATATATTGTTGTCTACTAGATACTGTATACTACATAGAAATATCCCGCAACGTAGGACATTCCCCAGCAAGTTTCCGTCAGTATTTCCGCTGCATTTATTGCTGTTAGTATAATCCGCTACATTTATTACTACATAGGGATATTAGTATTAGCAGTCAGTATTACTAGAATAACTACCATTATTAGAACATACTATTATTATTATATTATTACTACATATAATGATATTATATGTACTAATACATTACATATACTATTATTATATACTACATTACTATACTATTACATTACATACACTACATATAGTACATTACATGTACTACATATACATTACATATTACATTACATACATTACATACATAATTACATTACATAATATAGTACATTAGTACATTACATATACTATTATTATTATATTATTATATTATTACTATTATTAGAACATAGTAGCAGCCACTGCAGAAACAGCAGCACAGTAGAAGTAGCAGCAGTAGCACCACCATCACCACCACCACCAACAACAACAGTAGCAATAGCAGCAGCAGC
>NW_014579746.1:16765-22738 GCF_000485595.1 Priapulus caudatus
CTGCTGCCGCTACTGCTGCTGCTGCTCCTGCTGCTGCTCCTGTTGCTACTGCTGCTGCTGCTCCTGCTGCTGCTGCTGCTGCTACAACCGCCACCTTGCTTGTTGTTGTTGTGCCCCTACGGAGACTGGTATGACTCATCGCGGTGCGACTGCGCATGCGCATTGCGATTACTCTTCGAGCTTGTGGAGCGCGGACCTGGGCTTGGTCACACCCACACATACACACACACACACGCGCACACATGCAGCCGCCTGTCTGTGTCTGTTGGTCAGCTGTCTAGGAGCGTTACTACAGATACTACTACTACTACACGACGACTCTCCTTCGCTCTCTCGCTCTCTCCCTCCATCATTCACTCTCTACATCTCACATCTCTCTCCCTCCATCATTCACTTTCTTCATCTCTCTCTCTCCGTCTCTATCAGTGTCACTCAAGCACGCATTTATACTTAGCATATAGTGTGATATAGGTTCGCGTCTCTCTTGCTCTCTGATTCACTTTTCGTCTCTCTCTCTCTCTCTCTCTCTCTTTCTCTCTCTCCCTCCCCCCTCTCTCTCCTCCCCTTTCTCTCTGTCTCCTGTCATCTCCTACCCTCGCGATGTTGGCTAGGCAGTGTGTACAGTTTGCTAGAAGACTTGTCAGCAACAGAGGATTGCATGGGACGCCGACGCGATGCGGTGCAGGTATGTAATATATGCGTTAACCTTCTCCTTCTACTTCTCCTCTTTCTCCCCTGTCTCTTCTTCCTCCTCCTTCTTCTTCTTCTTCTTCTTCTTCTTCTTCTTCTTCTTTTTCTCCTCTTTCTCCTCTAACAGAAGATTGCATAGGACGCTGGCGCGATGCGATGCACGTATGTACAAGAGCAGCAACCTTCTCCTTCTCCTTCTTCTTCGTCTCCTCCTTCTTCTCCTTTTTCTGCTCTTTCTATTGTTCCCCTAACAGGAGATTGCTCAGGACGCGCTGCGGTGTACAAGAGCAATATAACCCTTCCCCTTCTTCGTCTTCTTCTTCTTCTTCTTCTTCTTCTTCTTCTTCTTCTTCTGCTTCTTCTTCCTCTTCTTCCCCTTCTTCTTCTTCTTCTTCTTCTTCTTTTTCCTCTTTCTCCATCGCCTCCTTCTTCCTTCCTCTTTCCCTTTCTTTCTACTGCTCCTCTAAGAGGAGATTGCATAGAAACGCGTTGTGGAGCACGCACGTACATACATGTGTGCGAATATTCTCTCCCCTCATCCCTCATCCCTTTGCTCCTGAATTCGCATGCTATAACGTAGTCATAACAAAAAGGCACGCACACACGCACGCACGCGCGCACGCACACACGACGACGCAACGCACCACACCGCACGCACACACGCCGCGCACATACACGCACGACGCACGCCACACGGCACGCAACGCACGCCCGGCAGCACGCACCAGCGCAATCACGCACGCAACGCACGCATGCACAGCACACGCGCGCACGGCCACGCACGCACGCGCACACCACACACGCATGCACAAGCAACGCACGCACGCACGCACGCACTCGCACGCGCACACGCATGCACAGGCACGCACGCACGCAATCACGCTCGCAGCACCAATCACTGCTCGCACCGCACGCAATCACGCTGCGCACGCACGCACGCAGCGCAATCACGAACGCACGCACCATGGCGCGCACTCACCACCACGCACGCAATCACGCACGGCGCACGCATGCAACAACACGCGCCGTCACACGCGCCACCAACACCGCACTCACACAGCACGCCACGCACGCACACCCGCACGCACGACGCAATCGCCCGCCGCACGCCACACACGCATGCCAAACACGCGCGCACGCAACATAGCCGCACCGCAACATCACCCAACGCGCACGCAGACACACACGCTACGCAAGAACACACGCACCAATCACAAACGCTAACAAACCACGCCGCGCACATACACACAATACTGCGCACGCACGCACGCCCCAGACGACACACCACTCGTGGCGCTATCTCACGTGGCTGTGTTGCCATGGACGTTACCAGCTGCAGGACGGAGATGCACGTGCCTACGGGCCTGGATCGTCGAATCCTGTCTGTTGGTAAAGAAGTACGGGCGCAAGGGAAAGACATACCTCGCACAGTCCCGTCAGTAACTACACTCTAACATTATTATTATACTATATATGTTGTCTACATAGATACTGTATAACTAAATAGAGAATAGTATAGAAGGACATTCCCCACAAGTTTCGTCAGTGACTTCCGCTGCACCTTTATTGCTCGTTTAGTATATATCCCAGCTACATTTATTACTACATAGTGATACTTAGTAGCTACAGTCAGTATTACTAGCATAACTACCATTATTTAAGAACATTACTATTATTATATATATTTATTACTACAATAATGATATTATATGTACTAATACACTTAACATATACTTATTATTATATACTTACATTACTATACTATTAATTACATACACTACATATAGTACATTACATGTACTACATAATACATTAACATAACTCACTTTACCCGTCCTCCAGACGGTTTGAGTGGTGGTATATGATTTTGATGGAAGGCCGTTTAACCATTTATCTCTCTTTATAGTTGGGAGTATTACAGTAAATACTTGGATATGTAGACTCGAGTCAGATATATCAATATTGCGTTTAAAAAGATAGTATCTAATATATATAAATCGGAAATTTTACCCTTAAATTACATACAATTTTTCAAATAAAGGGAAAGGGGTAAATTTCATTGTACAATTTCACTCTATTAGATATTATTTTGAAAATATACATTCTGGTACGAAGCATTATAATAAGTCAAATCTTAAAAAAAGCAAAATGCTTGAGTAGTTTTTGAAGAGACTATGTTCTTGAAAGTCACTTGGACGGGCGGCGGCAGGTGTTACACCCTCCCGTTGTTTCAATAATATTTCACACCCGCGCGCGCACGCACACACACACACCGCATCACACACACAGCGGCAATCGCAGCACATCACCGCGCGACCCACGCACACACATACCAATAATTACACACACAACATAATGCAAGCACACGCAACACACGCATACATAAACAATCACACGTACCACCACAGGGGCCCGCACACACACGCACTCATACACCAGCACACGACGCACCACATACATACGACAACACTTACGCACACCAAACCTACTACTACCATGCACCACGCACACGCACACGCACACGCACATGTCACACACTCACACGCCACACACGCACACACGCACACACACCCCCATCACCACACACACACACACACACATCGCACACACACAGCCACACACACACACACACACCACACACACACACACACTCACAACGACCCACACACGACACACATACATACATAGATAACATGTACAGTTGGCTACACACAGCAACACACACACGCACACACACACGGACAACACGCACACGCATCAGACACACACACACAACACACACACACACACACCCACACACAACACACACCACACACACAACCACTCACAACCACACACACACACACATCATACCATACAATACATTTATC
Source organism: Priapulus caudatus (assembly GCF_000485595.1). Taxonomy (NCBI): domain Eukaryota; kingdom Metazoa; phylum Priapulida; class Priapulimorpha; order Priapulimorphida; family Priapulidae; genus Priapulus; species Priapulus caudatus. Next base: position 20,326 of record NW_014579746.1, read on the forward strand.
GTTTTGTACACGACGCGCGCACCACCGTGCCGTTGCGGTAGCAGGTGATTTCACATGCTGTGATTGGACCTGCGCATGCGGATTGACGATCATTTAAAATTTGGTTGCGGTGTTGCGATGAAGCACGTCAATCACAAGGTGATTCACGGTACTCTCGCTTGGACTGCATGCCATGCGGATTTTGCGATCGTAAAAAGTATGTGCGGGTTTCCGCGATGAATGCCGAAGTTGCTTCGGGCACATAAACTTTTCGAAAATTGCCTGAAACAGCACTTTACGTCGAAAATCGCTTCTAACGTAGCGGATCTAGTCGCGACGCCAGAAGGGGCCCGCCGGATTCGCGCGCAGCACACGCGGCACGGTTTCGGAAGAGATACGTAAACGACACTCTCGGCTCCTTCCACTATATATAGTAGATCCATTACATACACTTACTATAATTACTTCATTACATAATATTAGTACATTAGTACATTACATACTATTATATATATAGTATTATATATTACTATTATTAGAACATAGTAGCAGCCCACTGCAAGAAACAGCAGCAGTGTAGCAGTAGTAACAGCAGCACAGTAGACAGTAGTAGTATCGCAGCATCAGCACCACCATCACCACACCACCACAACACACAGTACAGTGCAATAGTAGTATAGTAGTAGTGCTAGTTAGAGATAGTATAGTAGTAGTTATAGTAGTTAGTAGTAGTAGCAGCGAGCAGCAGTAGTAGTAGTGTGTAGTAGCTAGTTAGTACACGCAGCAGCAGATTGTAGTTAGGTAGTATTAGTAGTATAGTTAGTAGTAGTTAGTAGAGTAGTAGAGATAGTAGTAATAGCAGCAGTAGCACCCCATCACCATCAACCCCACGAACAGTAGCAGTAAGCAGTAGTTAAGCAGTAGTAAGTAGTAGTTAGTAGTAGTAGGGTAGGTAGTAGGTAGTAGTGTAGTTAGCAGTACAATAGTCAGTAGCGAGTAGTAATAGATAGCAGTAATAGCAGCAGTAGCACCATCCATCACCATCACCACCAACCACAACAGTAGCAGTAAGTAGTATGCAGTAGCAAGCAGCGTTGTGTAAGGCCCACGCAGCGCTGCTTGTGGGGACCCGCTGCTGTTGATGTCGATAGTGAGTAAAGCTCTGTCTTGGGACGGACCCTGGAGCTTGCGTGCGTGCAAGAGAGGGAAGGATTAGAGAGAGAGAAAGAGAGCGAGTGAAAGGGGTAAGAGGAGGAAGGAGGGAGGGTGTGGAGAGAGGCAGACGCGAGAGAGAGAGACAGAGAGGCAGAGAGAGCGCGAAAGAGAACAGAGAGAAAGAGAGGAGAGAAAGACGAGCGAGAGAGAGCAGAGAGAAAAGAGAGAGAGAGAGACATTCGAGAGTGTCGCGCACGAGAAGAGAGAGAGAGTAGAGAGAAAGAGAGAGAGAGCGAGAGAGAGATAGAGAGAAGAGAGAGGAGAGAGAGAGAGAGAGAGAGAGAGAGAGAAACAGAGACGAAACAGAGAGAAGAGAGAGAAGAGAGAGAGAGAGAGAGAGAGAGAGAGAGAGAGAGAGAGAGAGAGAGAGAGAGAAGAAAGAAGCAGACGAAGCGAGAGAAAGAGAGAGAGAAAGAGAGAGAGAAGCGAGAGAGAGAGAGAGAGAGAGAAATAGAGAGAGAGAGAGTACACTGCTCACGATTATATCCGCAGCGCGTCAGAATCAACAGCCAACAGCCGTTGCCAGCCATCTGATCAATGTCTTGTCTGATCCACACACACTTGCTAGTATACTCAGCCCTAGATTCCACTCCATAACCATGCAGCCTATAGAAACAAGATAAGACCCAGGGGCCCGAACAAATAAAAGTGTCAATGCTCCCTAAACCTTCGTGCCCCTCCTCTGGATACAACCCGTATTATTTTATGTTCTGAGGAGCCTGTTGTCAGAAACAAAATTGGTCTTACGTACCATATTATTAGTCTTAACACTAACTTTTTCGCTTAGACCGTTGTACAGAAACGCTGCGACAGTAACGAGAATGAAAAATCGTAGCAGATTTCACTCGATAACACATACGAAACAAAGTGAGTGCGACGGTCACGGAGAAATTGTTAATGTTAAGACTAATGTTAAGACTAATTTTGTTTCTTACAACGGGCCCCTCAGAACGTAAAATAATACGGGTTGTTATTTTTCCAGAGGAGGGCCAGGAAGGTTTAGGGAGCATTGACATTTTTATTCAAGGTTATATATACGTACGTAAATATCCGATTTTTTTATCTCCGCGGTCAAAGGTTCGCTTAGTCTACACAGAGAACGAAATATTTCCAAAACAGGAACTATATATATGTGACTAAGGAAATAGAGCGAGAGAGAGAGAGAGAGAGAGAGAGAGAGAGATTGAGCGAGAGAGAGAGAGAGAGAGCGAGAGAGAGA
>NW_014579746.1:22748-26685 GCF_000485595.1 Priapulus caudatus
ACATGCCTAGCGTTGTCGATCAGAGAAGACACACGCATATAGCTCTGTTGTCATGAGAGAACAAATTTGGTTTTGTTAAACCCGGATACCCATTAATTAAATTAAGTCTTAACAGCATAACCTTTGTTCACTTAGAAAGGAAAGAAACCGTTGTAGCTCAGAGAAGCGCGGCCATAGGAGAAGGGCCGAAACCCCAAGATTTTTTGGGGGGGCATCATTGCCAGATGCTCAGTCGCGCAGTCGAAGGGTTGCCGTTCGAGCTGGTACATGAAGAGTAAAGGAGTACCGATTCATGGGTACGCAATAACATAACTAAGAAAAAATAAATATATGAAGTCAGAAGATAATATGAAGAAATAAAGAATTATATGATCATTGAGTAAACGATGAATTAAGTTAAAAAAAAGACAAACTAATAGTACTTAGGACAAATACCAATATGTACTTTCGCCGTGGCGCACAACGACGTCACGTGTCCTCCTGCTACGGAGTACAGGGGCGACTTGACGAAGTTCAAACTGGGGGGAAACGAAACGCAAAACGTGATTCCGAGTGCAAGGATGGCAGGTCAGGGAGCAATTGCTCTCCTTGGAAATCAGTGTGTGCACGATACGGTATCAAAGACAGCATACAATCTACGAGGTGGCACGTCAGGCGGCCAGGAGAGTGCATTTGAGAAGCGAGGGAATCACTAATTTTTAGGTTATGCTATCGGCATTTTGGTGCAAAGCCCACGGAGACTTCCCGCAGTCTCGGGCATCCGGCAAGGGAGTTCTGACGCGACAGCTCCGCCCTGCTGATAGATTCGGGCCCCTCCCCGAACGTCAACCATAATACGGCGGCTTCGTTATGATAGTTTTCAGGAGGCAGGGCCAGGAGGTTTAGGGAGCATTGACATTTTTTTATTGACCAAAGCGTTATATATAAACGGTACGTGGCCGCTAAATATCGCGATTTTTTTATCTCCGCGGCCGGGAGGGGGGGTTTCGGTCAAAGGTTGCTAGTTAGTCTACACCAGAGACGAAAATATTCTCTCAAAACAGCGCCGGGGTGTGGAGATCGCGCCGCACGGACGTCGGGTGAGGGAAAACTAAATACTTCGTATGTGAGCTCACTAGGAAATAGAAGCAGAGAGAGTAGAGAAGAGATGTAGAGAGCGAGAGAGAGAGAGAATTGAGCGAGAGAGAGAGATGAGAGAGAATAAGGAGAGAGGGCAGAGAGCGACGCGAGAGAGAAGAGAGAGAAGAGAGAGAGAGAGAGAGAGAGGAGAGGAGAGAGAGGAGAGAGAGAGAGAGAGGGAGAGAGAGGAGAGAGCGCGCGAGCGAGAGAGCAGAGAGGAGAGAGCAGAGAGAAGAGAGAGGAGAGAGAGAGAGTAGAGAGAGAGCGCGGCGCGCGGATACGAGGGAAAAGAGAGCGATAGAGGAAGACGACGATAGAGAGGGGAGGGGAGGATGCGGTTTAGTGATAGATTGATATGTTCGACTACAGATTTATAATGTTGTTATGATGTCGCGGCGCAGGCCAGAAAATTCGCATAAAGTGTGTTTACTTGCACCGATTGTTGTTCTGGCTGTGCAAGGCCTTGGCTGTGGGTTGTCAGTGTAATATATGTGTGGACTGACACTATAAGTGTTGCTGAGAAGGTCTATGTCCCCCAGGGTACTGCCGGAACGTACCCTGGGACGGTCCGGTAATGCCGGAAACGTACCCTGGTACAATCTAATACTGGCCCCCGGACGCGCTACGTCGCCTACTTCCACGCTACACGAGTCTAGGGAGTCGCTTACGCCCTAGCTCCCATAACTCTAGACTCTAACGCCTAACCTAACCCTAACCCTAACCATAGCCTATACCATGAAATCAGATGTGTACCGTAACCAGGTACGTTCCGGCAGTAACCCTGGGGACCTATGAGCATAAGCAGATGCAATTACTAATTAAGAGTAGAAGGGCAGGGTAAAGGAGCGGGAGAGAGCAGGAGAGAGTGGGTGTGGATGAGGGCGAGAGAAGGAGACTGAGATGGATAGAGGGCGATATGAGAAAGGGGGAGAGGGGAGGAGAGGGATGGAGAGAGGATGGGGTGGTAGGTGTGTGTGTGGTGGATGAGGGGGGGGGGTCCTAGGTTTCTGATGGGGGACAACTAACCCAAATATGTGTTCACGTTATAGATGTTAGGATTATTCGGTACGACCGACTACATTATATATTTTTACGACATTTTCCCTCGACATTTTCTCGTTGTAACAGGTTAATTTAATTTGTTGATTAAATTTACTAACTCGCGCCGTGAAAAATGATAAATATTTAAAATAATAAATAATGAATAATAATATATCATAAACCTTATATAACATGTAAAAATTCGCATGAAAAAATCGATGCAAAATCGAAATTAGTACGAAAACACGGTAAAGATAATACAATTAATTAATATTAATTATGTATTAATTTATGCGGTACTGCACAGAAGCGTCAGGCCGTATCAAAAATCGTGATCAACCGAAAAAGAAAAAATTTAAGTTTTCCGCTCCGTTTAAACTACTAAACTAGTTTTTCGCTCTAAAAATCACTGAACTAAAAATATAACCCAAACTGGAGACCCGCCTATCTATTGTGTATCGGCAACTTGCTACACGCGCCCGCCTGTAATATTATTGGTTAATTCATTACTCGTTAGTCCAGGGTCACGCTTTACACAGCTGGGCCTGTACCCCAAACCATTATTGTATTGACAAACGGTGGCGACAGGATATGCGACGCCAGGCACGTCGCACCTTGGCGCCACTATATATAGGATCGACAAGCGGTGATCAAGTATTGAGGTGACGCTCATAGCGTTCAGGACAACAGCGGTGACAAGCGGTGACAAGCGGTCACAAATGGTGACAGCCCTCTTGAGTGTTGGAACAATAGTGTGTAGTGTTTATTACTACGTATTTCTGCGGTATTACACGCCTCCCATCCACTATAAACTTATACACCAGCTACTACAGTGGCTCCCAACCTTTTGGACTCCCCGTACCCCTAATTTTCTTACGCTATCTCCTGGTAGGCTACCTCTTCGCCCACCATAAGCAAAATGAAGAGCCAACACTGATGTATTGTCATGAATATTTTGACATAATGTTTATGTTTTATTAATGCAGTCGCACGGCGAATTTTTCCAATCAAGCCGATGTCGATAGAGATGCCTGAATCACCCGCTGATTATTATATAGCACTACTTTTTTTAAATTGTCTAAGAGGCTTCCCAGGTACCCCTGTGGTGTTCGCTGGTACTTCATGAGGTACTAGTACCCCCGGTTGGGAACCAGTGAGCTAATATACACTGGCCTGACCTGGTGGGGCGGAGGTGGGTGAGAGAGGGGCACAAGCAATAGTTAAACACGGGGTTAAATTTATGAATTTATTTATTGATCAATTAATTTAAAGACGGTACATTGGGTAAAAAGATGTATCGACATGAGCTTGCAAGCTGCTGTCAAAAAGAGATGATATAAACGATGACGGATATATATTATAGCTAGGTTTCAAGTAGGATCAGAAGTAGATAATAGGGAATCTATCTCTCTCTCTCTCTCTCTCTCTCTATCATCTCTCTCTCTCTCTCTCTCTCTCTCTCTCTCTCTCTCTCTCTCTCTATCATCTCTCTCTCTCTCTCGCTCTCTCTATCATCTCTCTCTCTCTCTCTCTCTCTCTCTCTCTCTCTCTCTCTTTCTTGTTCCGGGATGCGTTATGGAATTCAGGTCCACGTTCGCTCGCAACCCCGCGTACACAAGTCCTCCTCCCCTCCCCCTCCCCTCCCACGACAGTCGGTCTCTCACCACGGCAACACCGCTCAACAATAGATGGAATGACGGGAGGAGAAGGTCTCTCATTAGAGCCCCGCTCGTCCTCCCCGCTCTGAGCGGGGCGTCAGGCGGGGGGAGGGGGGATG
>NW_014579747.1:0-11509 GCF_000485595.1 Priapulus caudatus
AGCCGAAAGAAATTCAATTCGCGGTCAGAAAAATTTAAATAAAGTGCGTTTTTCAACTTTTTTCTTGGTTGTCCACCGGACAATGTCTCAGACTGGTTAGGTTGTCCGGCGCAAATTCTGGTTGTCTCGGACAACCGGACAATGCTTATTTCGAGCAATGGTTTCAGTTATAATATGGATAAATTTGCCCTAAAATAAATATCGTTGCAATGGTATATTTGCGGTATTTCTTGTGAACAAACATTCGATTTGCAAACTTCAAACAGCCATTTCTGGCGGCGCTGCAGCAGCACCAGTCAGCGGGAATATGTATTTCCGCACGTGGAGGGGTGGCGGGTTGGGGTGGTTGTGGACAAAAACATTGTTGTTGTTGCACCAAATTAAGCGATCAAAAGATATTGTAATATTAGTTTTGTCATGAAAGATGAACAAATTAGTAATAGTATTATTCATTTGTTACTTGACAACAGCAATGTTTTTGTCCACAACCAACACAACCCGCCCACCCCTCCACGTGCGGAAATACATAGCTCCCGCTGACTGGCTGGAGTAAGTTGGTCCCGACCATTCGTAATGCCTGATGCTTTAGCCCAGCGGCAACTGTACGCGGGCTATAGGCCTAGTAGTAGTACATGAGCTAACATCAACAGGCATTTTACTCTATAGCCTAGGGTATCATCTAATAACTGATTCGCCAATAATACTAATATAGATTTACCTTCTCAATCACAGATTATTCAACCTTAGGATGAAATCTGCTTAATGTGCTACAATAGGTTGTGGCTGTGAATAGTGTGATTAGTTAATAGTAACAGCAATGTTAGAATAGAAAATGCACATGTGAATAAATTCAAACGGAACATGCCATGACAGTCCGACACCGATAGCGGTGCCATCTGCCGTTGGCGTTGCCAACGCTATTGTAAACATGCATAAATTGGTGATAAAATCTTTCTTTTTTAATACAGTGAACTCTGAAACTTTTAGATAAAATAAACAAAAAACTACAAAACCAAGATTTACACTCTAACATAATGTAGTCTGGTGCTATTGCCTCTACACTGTCATCGTAGCAGCTGATCGTAGTGTCATCGTAGTGTATCCCTCTGACGTCACCATCTCGTGGTGGTGAACTTCCTACTCCTTTTGTGCTTGTGACTCGACAAGTTCTTTTTTGTCGAGTCATTGCCAACTGTGAAACTTGTCTGAACAGGTGTTTTCCTTTGTTGGTCTACTAGAAATTCAGGCTATTCACGTTATACACTATAAAGACTCGATGGTGAATGGAAAAGAGTTTGCTGTCGCGAAAATTAACGGGAAAAAGGTAGTTGTTTTCTCCAAAACCTTTTGCCCTTTCTGCCGGATGGCCAAAGCAATTCTGGATAAGTACCGGCTATCACAGGATGATTACGAGGTTATAGAAATAGAGAAAAGAAACGACGTAGCTGCAATCCAAGATTATATGCTGGAACTAACCGGCGCACGAACGGTGAGATATTTAGACTTAGTACTACTACTACTAGTACTAGTAGTAGCTCTAGAACTATATAGCCCTCCGCTTCGCCGCAGAGCAGAGGGCGAGGGCAGAGCAGAGCAGAGGGCGAGGGCAGAGCAGAGCAGAGCAGAGGGCAGAGCAGAGAGCCTGCGGCGGAGCAGAGGGCTATAGTTCTAGAGCTATACTACCAGTAGTTGTACTCATTTATTTAGTGTCTTTGTGCGGATCGAGGATCGTATGTAATAATGTATATACAATAGTCAATTCTACTTATTACTAGTACAGTGTAACGAGTGTTGGAGATCTGTCCAAATTTCATGATCGATCATCGGTTTTCAGGGCCGTAGGGGCCTACTGGCGCTCATAGGGTCTATGTCCTCCAGGGTACTGCCGGAACGTACCCTGGGTGCGGTCCGGTATACCGAAACGTACCCTGGTACTATCTAATATGGTTAGGGTTAGGGAGTAGGTGTAGGCGTACCCAGCAGCGCCTAGCGTGTGGCAGCGCTTCTTCGTACACAACATTGTTGGTGTTGCCATTTTGAGAGAGGATGGAGAGGTTGTCTGGGTTACCGACCCTGGAGCACCCCACATAGAGCTGGCCTTTTTTGCTGATGCAAGTAGCAGTATATCTGTATGTGACTCATGTAGTACATTAGTCTATGTGCCTGCCCAATGTATATATGTTATTGTACCCCCCGCGACGAAGTCGGCGTGGATATTATGGTTTCATGTCTGTCCAGCGGCCGCTGCCGCCGCAGACACTTTCCCTTCCGCTCTATAACTCGACCTCTAATTGACCTAGCGTGACCAAACATAGCTAGTCTACTTACACATCTTGGGGAGAAGGTGCGCAGCGTTCCAAAACCAGGTCACTACGACCTTTATTTGACCTTTACCTTGACCTTGATTATATTTCCCTTCCGCTCTATAACTCGGCCCCTAATGGACCTAGCGCGAGCAAACTTCGTATACTTGCACATCTTGGGGAGAAGGTGTGTCGTGTACCAAAACCCCTGAGGCAACCAATTTTAACATACTTGCACATCTCAGGCAGATGAGTTGTGTAACAAACCTTTGTCTTTGTGACTTATTTAACTTTACCTACCTTCTACGTCCTTACAGACATATTTCATTCATACTAGATCACGGGGGATACATGTAGTTGGCGACAACTGCCCTTTCTAGTTTATAATAGTTAGTACTGACAGCACAAGTTCAGCATTTTGCATTGACTTGAATGCAGTATTTATATATGTCGTCATAATGAGTACACGAATGACAGATCTGTTATTTATGTGCTTTTTTTGTCATGCTATATTCCCAGTTGATAGCTCCACCAACCTCTCTGTCCCAAGCATTGTACCAGTACCACAAGGTATAACAACCAAAGCAGTGAAAGCACTCTGCATCTAATATTGGGGTGTCTCCTGAATTCTACCACACTCCCGTAACTATTGTGCCCACTGACCATTCACCTAATTGCATACAATGTTCACCATTCAGAGCATATACCCACGACGGCACGCTGTGCTGTCAAATTTATTCTTCACCTCTTTTGTGCATGAAAATAGCAAGGATACTGGCTACCCAGTACTTTACAGGACATACCAGGTTGCAAGTGGCAGTGTGTACATATCTTTGGTTAATGGAGCGAAGTCAAACGATTCGGAATGGTAATTGTTAACAGTTCAACCGCAAATGATTGCCTGGGACTGAACATTATCGTGACTTCGTTCAGCTAAGCTATCTGTGTAGTCAGGTATAAAGGGAAGGCAATACAGTAAAAGGCTGAAGAACCAGTTAAAAACCAGTCTGCATTTAGTGGGGGTGGGAGTTCTATCATACAGGCCAACCCTGATTTTTTATTTTGATCAATTCTGTCATATTCGCGATGACATGGGTGTGAGTACATTGCGTAGGTGAAGGCTAAGATACTCTATCTGTGTGTCCAGTGACAAGAGTCTGTTTGGGCTTATTGACCTGTACATGTATATATCATCAGCATTTCCATCCGTTTGGGGGGTCTGACCATGGTACAGGACACGCGTTGGTCATAAGCTCAACCACATCTATACAGTTACATTAGCTCTACCTGTGTAGCCTCTTCGTTCCTGCTGCATGAAACTAAGGGGGTACACCAGTAGAGCTACAGTTATGTATGCCACTGGCAATTTCCAGTAGAAATGGCTGATAGTTTCCTGTTACTATTCCAGGAAAATTGGCTTGAATCCCATACGACCACATACCCAATGATTCCATTTTAGTGTAGTTTCAGGTACTATATTAAATTTAAATGCCATATACCAGTGGTCTTTGGGGTACCAGCCTTTTGGTGGTACCTTCCCCTTGGCGCCATAAACTCCTCCATATCGCCCATAACCTTACTCTTTATGTGCCATTACCCCTTACCTCATAGCACCCCATTGATAAGGCCACAATTAAAAAAATCTTTGTTTGCCCTCACCCGACCTAGGCTGAAAAGTTTGGGTAGGTAGGTAGGCTTTTTTGGAGGGGGGTCTTTTTACAAATTCAGCATGGTGTCTACATGCTCGGGTGTGCTTGTGTGGAGATACCTTTTATGTTGAATGTTTGTTTTGCTTGCTACATATAATATGTTGCCTACAGATTTATATAATGTACAATGATACAATTTGTTAAAAAAGAATGGAAAATGATCAATAACTTTTTTTTGAGTCGGCCCATTTTTGGCGAGTCGGTCGGGTGAGGGCAAACAAACAATATTTCTATTATGACCTAATCCCATACCCCACATAGGGTTGATACTTCCCAGTATGGTAACCACTGGCGTATGCGATAATAGCCCTGTCACACTAAAGCGTATAGCCTTAACGTATAGCCTTAACGTATAGCCTTAGGCACACGTAAGTCATAATAGGTCAACCAGGAATGTAAGTGCATTAGGTAGACCAGATAATATCATGTGAGAATAATATACTGGAGGAAGGCTCAAGGAAAACACCAAAGACATTGGTGGAATAACCCGTGGGGGTTGATACCTCTAACTGTAGCTGCGTTTTATAAAGTCTAATTGCAATTAAATTCGTGTCTGTTGCCTTTGTTATTAAAATTTAACTCTCACGCACGCACAGTGACAGACACACCCAAAATGACCTTTTATTACTTCCTTTTGTTTAACTACTGTTTCTCTATTTCTGAATCATTTTCAACAAGATTTCTTTATTATTCACGCAGGTCCCAAGAGTTTTTATTGGTGGCAAGTGCATCGGAGGAGGCCAAGAGACGACTGCATTGGAAGACTCTGGCCAGCTGAGGGAAATTCTGCAAGCTGCGGGTGCTATAGCTAACTGAAAAATGGACAAATGGAACATCACAACTTAGTGACCTCCCCCCCCCCAAAAAAAAAATATATAGCAAAAGAGTATTAAAATTGACAGGGACATGGAGATAGTTTGAGTTTATCGTTTTATCATGCATTTACATTGATATCAGGGGTTTATCTATATTGAGAGTCTATATCAGAGTCTATATTTATAGACTCCTGTTGATATATACCTAATAAATATGTGCTGGTTTTTAAAGGTTGACTCTATGCACAATGCACAATGCTATTATGCTTAAAGATGCACAATGCTATTATGCTTAAAGATGCACAATGCTATTATGCTTAAAGATGCACAATGCTATTTATGGTATTTTTCTCGATTGAGTTTTATTCTTGAGCTGCTTAAATATGTGATATTATTTTATCATGTTAGATATCTAGATATATCATGTTAGATATATTGCTATGCATGTTTGCTCTTTTAGTTGGTTTTATACTAATGTTTTTTTGATACTAGCTTTATTGACAATAGCTAGTACGTACCTATGTCGTTTAATATGATAGAGTAGGTGTGGTTTATGATAGTACTTATGCACTGGTTACTGATGACTGTAATTATGTACTTAGTCTGAACTGGGTAATTTTTTACCTGAATATTTATGGAGACTAATAATTACTGTTAAAAATATCAGGAGTACATAAGTAGAGACAGTAGCACATGTTTTTACTCCTGATAGAATGTATATCACATGGGTACTGAGTCGCCCGAATCTCTCCTCATAAAATGTGCCATAAAATGTAAGAAATTGCTTGTTAGTCTGCATTGGTTAATTTTTGTTCTCCTGAAAATGCATAAATGGTATGATGACTGTGATACATGGGATTAATAATATCACGAGTATATGAATAGAGAAATGAAACGTGTTTTTATTCACTGCTGTATGTAATCGTAAACATAACCACTTTCCCATACTGTGCAACAAAATCAAAGTCACATGTTCTACCTAGTACAATGTCCATACCACCAACAAGCCTTTAAGAGAAATAAATGGTAAATGTTTGTGGTACAAAATGTGGTTTTATTAGCTTTCATAATGCTGGGTTTACACTATCGATTTTTGTCAGCAAATCGTACCGATTTCAAGTGCAACACAATCACCGTCCAACACAATGGGCTGAAATTCGATTGTGTTGGTGTCGGAGTCGGAGACAAGTCGACGAGTTGGCGAAATAGAACGTGTTCTATTTTGCTCGACTCGGATTCGTGAAATCCGGCGAGTTTGGATAAATCTAATTGGCTTAAAAACTTTCACGTGATACCTACTTCCTCTAGCTACTTACTATAACGCACATACTTCCTCTTCCCTCCATTCTCCAACTTCCAAACTGCAGTGTTTCAGTACTGCAGTGGCTGGCAATCTACATACCGGGGTCACCCATCTGATCTTTAATAAATAACTATAAAAGTTAATTTATAGAGATCAGTGGGGGTCACCCTGGGACGGGCAAGACGGAGAAATTAATCGTAGCGATTTGCTGAGCAAAAATCGATAGTGTAAAACAACAGCTCAACACCAACTTCTATTTGGGTCAAGTCGGGGGCAAAGTTGGGTCGCTTGAAATCGGCACGATTTGCTGAACAAAAATCGATAGTGTAAACCCAGCTTAAGTTGTCTGTGACATTTAGTAAATGTGAAGTTTGAAAATATAAGACTACAAATAAACATTCTGCAAACGGGAGTTAATGTTATAGTATCATATATATTATATATATTAATGTTATTATATTATGTGTTATATTACCCTAATGTAAATTAACAGATTAACTCCTAAATATTATGTTGATGGCAGTGAGCAGACGCAGCGATATTTTCGACAATTATTCTAGACCTGAAATTTCACATAATATCGTCACGCGTTGTTACTGATGATTAACACGGTTACCTGCCTTAAAAGCTGGGTTTACACTACCGACTTTATGTTGGCGAGTTTGTACCAACTTCCCACTATACAACCGACAATCGGCAGTGTAAACGCAAACATTGCGCGACAAGGCGCGATCGATAGCCACTCGTTGGGCAGATTAGAAGATGTTCTATTTTCGCCAAATTCGAGTTGCGAACATTGGAAAGTATTTGCGGTACGCGATCTGCCCGTGCCTCTAAGCGTATGCTCGCGGCGGTTCGCCTGTCAAGGCAGTAACACAATTAATGATTTTTTGTGTCTCGTAAACTTTGAGAAAATGTTTTCCCCGAGGTCATTTCTCTTGAACTCCCGCAGCAGACGCCGGCGGTCCTCGGCTTTCTCAGTTGACTATCGCATTTTATAGATATTCAGTTATTGTGGCCATTAAAAAACGTGCAGGCCTGTATGACATCCTTACCGTAAAAAAAACAATTAAAGCATATGTAGGCAGCAACTGTACATGTACAGCTGTGATTGTATATTTGTAGGCAGTTCCCTTTGTACTTATATATTTGTGTGTCTGTCTGTGTGTGGTGTGTGTGTGTGTGTGTGTGGTGCGTGCGTGCGTGCGTGGCGTGCGTGCGTGCGTGCGTGCGTGCGTGCGGGTGTGTGCGTGCGCGTGTGCGTGAGCGTGTGTGTATACTTCGCTTATAGGTATACTCCACTGTAGGCTACCCATGTTCCTATATATTGTATCCATTGGAATGTTTAATGCTTAAAGACCGTACGAGTCTCTCTACGCGACTTGAACATTCGCAAACGTAAAGGAAAAGGTGAATGGGAACTCGTTTTACATGTTAGGCGACAAATGCCAAACCGAAAAATGGCGCGAAAACAAAAGCGAAAAATGCCAAGACCGTCAGAAGGCATCAATCAATGTGTGCGAGTGCGGAGTACGTTCGATTCAGCGAATTCAACGTTGAGTAAAATATCTTATTCTAATTTACTGATCATTTAGATAACGTCTTCTCGTATATAACTATAAAAGTACGACAAAGTACAGTCACTCGTATACACGTACAAAGATCTATAGATGTTATATATTATGAAGAGTCCGCATAATAGGAAATATTATGAATTTTATTTGAAAATGTGAAATATATTATTATTATTATTTGAATATATTAGGAATTTCTATTATGGACTCTTGATTTTTATTCAAGCCACTAATTCCATTCTTAAGTCACATAATCAATTAATCGGTTTCATTCACTCCAACGTCGATTATTAGCATGGCGTATGGCATCGCCTCGTTGCTAATGTAATACAGATAGTACGCAGGCGACAGATATCCACATAATAATTAGTAGAGCGCCCAAGCCATGTAGGGTACGAAACTACCTGACATTTATGCCATCTCGCGTCCCATTCCCCTTTGTCTCCCTGTCGCCGTCGCTTAGCCTAGCCTTCTTCTACGCTCCCCAGCTTATCTTTAATTGCCGCCTTTCTCAGTCTCCTAATCCCCGGCTCTTCCCTCAGCAAGCTATATTATGGAATATGTTTGCCTCAGACGGCACTGCACGCCTAAGCACGGTGCGTCGCGCATGCGCAATATCTCCGAAGAGAAATCGTATTATGCAAATTATAGCATTAAAAATGTAAGAGGAGTTATCCTAAGCATAGATTTATATATGATTAACATTCATCAGTAAAGGACATCATTTAATAAAATAGGAGGAAGACCTTGCATGTAAGGTCACCGCTCGTAATACGGCAAGCCAGTACACAATCTGGCTACGTTAGTGTGTTAGCCGCATGTCGAATATCATTCACCAGAGGGAGTTATATTTTGTGATGAATATGCATTCTAAAAATGGTTAAGGGGGTAACCTCAGGCATAGTTTTCCTGAATAAACTTTTATCAGTAGACCTGTGTTTGATAATTAGGAGAGCGCCCCAGCATGTAGGAAGTAACAAAAACACCTACTTTTGCCCATCAGCGTCACTTCCCACTTTGCCGTCCCTGTCCCCTCGCATCAGCTCGTACCTTTCTTCTTCTAACCGGCCCCGAGCTATCTTCGCCTTGCGCTCGTTATCCTCCATCCGCTTCGCCCTCACAACCAAGATTTTTGCCTCAGACAGCTATATATTCCTGACACGCCGTACCGGTGCGCGCGCATGAGCGCAATATCTCCCCGAGAGAAATCGTATTTGCAAAGATTATGCATTTAAAATAAAGAGGAGTTATCCTAAGGCATAGATTTGAATATAATAACATGTTCCATCAAGTAGACATATTTAATAAGTAGGAAGGAGACCTTGCAATGTATAAGGTCCCGCGCTGGCGTGATACCAGCCAGTACACAAATCTGGCTACGTAGTGTGTTACCCATGTGCAATATTCTCACCAGAGGAGTTATATTTTGTGATGAATATGCGAATTTAAAATGAGTTAGGGGTATCTCAGCATAGATTTCCCGCTATATAAACTTTTATCAGTAGGCCTGTGTTATAATTAGGAGAGCGCGCCTAAGCATGTAGGGGTACAAAACACACCTACTTTATGCCTTCGCAGTCCTTCCCCTTGCTTCCCCTGTCCCCTCGCTCAGCCTGCCTCTTTCTTCTAACCGCCCAGCTATCTCCGCTGTCCGTTTCTTTCTACAGTCTCACATTCCCCTCTTTCCCTCAGCAACTATATTATAGATAGTTTGCCTCAGACGAACTGAGCACCCTACACGGTGGCGCGCGATGCATGCGCAATACTCCCGAGAGAGAATCGTAATTATGCAAAGATTATCAAATGTAACAAATGAAAGAGGAGTTATCCTAGCCATAGATTTAGTATGATAACATCCATCAGTCAACATCAATTTAATAAAATAGGGGTAAGGAAGACCTTTGCCATGAAGGGTTACCCCTGCGTATATAGAGGCCGCAGTAGCCACCCAGGACAACAAATCTGTGCTAGAGCCAATCTGAATCGAATTAAGTGAATGTTAGCGGCAAGTGTGGCAATATCTCACGACCAGGAGGAGGTTTAATATTTGTGATGGAAATGATGCATTAAAATGGTTTTAAGGTGTATCTCAGCAATAGATATTCCCTAATAAACTATTTATCAAGTAGACCTGTGTTTATAAGTTAGGAGAGCGCTCGCGCAACAATGTAGGGTACAAAAAACACCATACGTATGCCCTAGCGTCATTCCCGCTTGCTCCCTGTCCTATCGGCTCAGCCTCCAATCTTCTACCGCCCCAGGCTATCTTTCCCTGCCGCTTTTTCGGCTCCTGTCTCCATCCCATTCTACTCTCCTCGCTCGCTCTCGCATCTCTCTCTTCGTCTCTCTCCTCTCTCTTTCTCTCTTCATCTCTCTCTCTGTCTTTCTCACTTCCCTCTCCCTTTCTTTCTCTCGCTTCCTCTCTCGCCCCTACTTTCTCTCTCTCTTCTCTCTCTCTCTCTCTCTCTCCCCTCGTCTCCTCTCTCTCTCTCGCTCCCCGCTTATCTCTCTCTCATGCTCCCCCTTCTCCTCTCCTCTCCTCCCCCCTTCTCTCTCTCCTCGCTCCCGCTTTTCTCTCTCTCTCGACTCACCGTAGTCCCTTCTTTCTCTCTCTCCACGCCCTCTCGCTCCCGCCGGCCCCTCCTATCTCTCTCTCTCCTCTCTCTCTCTTTCTTTCCTCGCCTCAGTCCCCAAGACCGCCGCCTCGTATGTCCGCGAAAAAACCTCATTAGGCGCCCGTAAACACTTCCTCTCTCTCTCTCCTCTCTCTCCTCGCTCCCCCTTCTCTCTTCATCTCTCGCTCTTTCTCCTCCCCGCCTTATCTCTTCGTCTCTCTCGGCTCCCCTTCTCTCTTCCTCTCTCTCTCGCTCTCGTCTTGCTCGCCCCTTCTGCTCTCTTTCTCTCTCTCTCTCTGATTCATCTCTCATCTCCTCCTCTCTCTCTCAGTCGCTCTCTTTCGCTCCCACCTTCTCTGTAGTTTCCCGTCAGCAAAGCATATATAATGTTTGCTCTCAGACGGCACCGCACGCTTAACAAGCGGTGCGCGCGGCATGCGCAATATCCTTGAGAGAAATCGTAAATTATGCAAAGATTATGCATTTAAGAATAAAAGAGGAGTTTATCCTAGCATAGATTTATATGATAACATTCCATCAGTACACATGACATATTTATTTTAATAAATAGGAGAAGACCCCTTGCAATGTAAGGTCACAAACCGCTGCGTATACCAGCCCAGTACACAAAGTACAGCAATCTGCTTAAACGTTTTAGTGTGATTAGCCGGCATGTGGCCAATATCTCACCAGAGGAGTTAATATTTTGTGATGAATATACATTTTAAAATGGTTAGGGGGTATCTCAAGCATAGATTTCCCTAATAAAACTTTTTTATCAGTAGACCCATGTGTTTATAATTAGGAGAGCCGCCCCAGCATGTAGAGGGTACAAACACCTACGTTATGCCTAGCGTGCATTCCCCTGCCTCCCCTGTCCTTCGCTCAGCGCTCCTTCTGTTTTTCCCTAAAACCGCCCAGCTATCTTCCCTGTCGCCTCTTTCCGCAGTCTGCCCATCTCCTGCTTTCCGCATTAGCAGCTATATTATAATGTTTGCCTCAGACGGCAGCTGCGCGCCCTAACACGGTACGCGCTCATGCGCAATATTCTCCCGAGAGCGAAATTGATATTATTGCAAAGATTATGCATTTAAGAATGGAAAGAGGAGTTATCCTAGCCATAGATTTATATGAAATAACATTTATCATCAGTAGCGCAATCATTTAATAAATAGGAGGAATGTCCTTGC